>NW_006437736.1:9410163-9427363 GCF_000325575.1 Pteropus alecto | reverse complement strand
TTCTGGAGCCAGTCGAAGCCATGCCACGTGCTGCACACTGAAGATTACAGCATTTGGGGGTTGCAAGTAAGAGGAAAATGAGCATGGTTAAAAATATCAAGGACTGCAAACATATTCTTTATAGAGAAGTGAGAATTAGTAAGGGTCTAGCAGCAGTCATGGCTTTTAACGCTATTTTAAAAAACAAACTTTTCGTATTTTAAAACTATTGAATGAGGTCTTTTCCAGAGTTTTAAAATAGATCTGATACTCCCACAGATAGTGCATAGAAATCTTTCTGACTGACCCACCTCAATTCTATGACTTAGAATTCTAGACTAACCAAGTGAATAATATATAAAAGATCATAATTTCCAAATTAGCTTGGTTATACCTGTCTCTTACCTATCGTGGCCTTTGAAGGATGATCACTGCAGCCTTGGGCCACTGAAATACCCATCCCCCCTTCTGTAATCCTAGCAGCATGGAATTCTCCTTCACTCATTTGAGATAAGAAAGGCAGAAAGTTCACGCTGAATCTGTGTTTTTAACCCCGTGACTTCTAACCTCTTAATACATCCTTCTTTTCTACTCAGTCCTACTGTTCCCTCTTCCCCTAAGTTTTCATTGCTTGAAAGACGGAATTAGGAAAGCCTTTTGTTCTGTGGTGGGTGAGGCGTGTTCCAGGCCTAGCAAGTTAGAAACGTGAATAGAAATCAGCTGCCACAATAGAGTCTAGAATGCACAGCAGGCCTGGTACTTGCCGGTAGGTACGTACTGGCTTTTTTTCTTGGAAACTCTAATACCATTTTTGCTCTAGTCTTTTCATTTTCATCTACCTGTTACCTAAACTGAAAATATCACATGCTGAATGTAGCACAGATTCTAAGAAATGGAAATAGGCATAGAGATCGTGAAGTATAACATTTTTTGAAGTGTGTTCTACAGAACTCCATCCCTGCAAGGTGTTCTCCAAAAAAATCTATCACAGCCAAATGATCTTGGGAAACAGAGCACACTCCACCCGCTCCTGGAGTCTGAGTATATTAGACTCTAGTAAGTGGACTATGCTAAATTCGTATGCTAGCTTTTGTAAGGAGGTTTGGGCCTCCCTTCTGAGATCACAGGATTTCTATGGGAAGATGCTCTATTTTAAATCTAACTCTCCATAAACTAGAAGCATCTGAGATGTCATTAAATTTTTTGATAATGGCAGATACTCATAAAAACATTTTGTGACCCATAAAAGACCTACAAGGTCAAAGTGATAATGACTTTGCAATTAAAAATGCACATGTACATATACATATAAGCTAAAAGATTAAATGTATACTTAAGGTATTCTTTTCTTTTGGCCATTTGGGGACTGACTTATATCAAAAGAATTTTAAGGCTTCAAGATTGGACTGAACACTGAGCTGCCCTACATAAAGATACAAAATCCATGCTCAAAGAGGCTTTTTTTAGTGCCAGCAAAGCTTGTTGCATCTCAAAATTGCTCAAAGGCCCAGGTCAAGGCTGGTGCCTCCTGTTACTATTTTTGAAGTTAGACAAACTGTGTTCACCTAGAAAGGATTAAAATAGTGGATTTGTGGTACAGGATGAAAATCTTTTGGGGCTGATACCAGAATCCTAAGTTAGTGAATGTCTACATTAAATCAAACATCTGGATGAAAACAAAAAAATGAAGCAATTCTCTAATTTCCAAATGTTGATCAGGGACATCATGTTGCTCCTAAAACTAAACAGTTGATTATATATATATAGATCTATATCTATATCTATATCTATCTATATCTAAAAAACTCAGGGGTGCAGATGGCTATCATTTTTAGTTTGAATGTAGAATAATGTAGAATAATGTTTGGATACTCTTATAAAGGTAAATTATATATTACTGTAAAAACCAGTTTAGAGAAGAATGCTTCAATACTCAAAGAAAGGTTGGAATTATGAAAATTATCGAAATATTGACATTCAATGAAAACAATATATAGAGGCAATATACCAGTATGAAATCTGCAGTCAATATTTTCTTTCTATTGTTTTTATTTTATTTATTCCTTTTTTTTTTTCTTTTTGGTTCTTTTACAAGGGCAGTGGGAAAATTTTGGACCATAAATACACTTCTGGCAAATTTATCTTATGTCTTTTAGCAGAACAAGGGGCCAGGTTGTCAACTGTGATGCCAGTAGGCAAAGAGAGAGAACAGGTGGGGGTGGAACTAACACTGAACGCCTGTTATTTATGAGGCACTCTACATAAGCTCCTTCATTTGAATCCCGATGAAAACCTGTGAGGTATAAATCCTTGTCCCTGTTTTATACACAAAGGAAATCAGACTCAGGAAAGTCCTGCAACTTGTCTAAGATGAGGGAGCGGACAGCTGTGATGGGATGTGAACTCTGATTTGTCTGCTCCTTCTATGATACCAGTTCATCTCCCACAGAGAAAGGTGTTTCATGCAAACCAAAATATACGAGGATAGAATGGAATTTTACTGTTTAAAAAAATGATTACACTTTATAAGAACAGTAAGTTATGCTTAAGGCACCAGAAAGCTTTGCTAAAATAACTAATCAATACCGCTGATCTCATGCAAACAAACACATCCAGAGATATTTAGAGCGGCCTTTGAGGGCTTTGTTTTGCACTCTTTACTGTTACCACATGCCACTTTTACATTATTCTCCTCATGCCTCCCCAAATAGAAGGAATTTTCAAAAACTAAAGGGATGAGCCATATGTAGCATGATGGAAATGCTCTGGGTGTGAGCCTAACATACCTTAAAAGGGGCAGATTTTGCCTTATGGGGTCCTTGGTCCATGGGTGTTTGTCAGAACTGAAAATGACTGCTTTGAGCAGTCTTACCCAGGACATTGAACTGTGTGCTGGCCAAGAATATATTACACTGTAATTTCTATGTAATTCTTTGACTATTTGTATTTCAAATACACTGAACAGAGTAGAATTGTCAAATTAAAGTGACACTTTAGAATTCTTCCGATTATAAATTATTTCATGGTTACAGCCACATATATACCTTTAAGGAACACTCATTGTTTTCTAGAATTGCTTTCATTTTCCAAGTTTGATATATATGAGCTAGTTTTTAGGCTTAATGACAAATAGGACTATAAGTGGTGTGATATCATAAAGACATCATTACAAGACTAACTTCCGAATAAGCAAATGGACCAAATCTTGGTGTTCCTGATTATTATTTGTAGGTGTCTAATTTGACTTCTATTTAATACAGAAAACCACACTATTGCATGAGGCACTGAAATTTATTTTTCCAAACAAACCTAGATTATTATTCCCTACTATCTAGAAATGGCTACCAGAGACAACTGACAGATACAGTGAAGGAATAAGGAGGCTGGAAGACATTTACTATATTTTGATACCAGAGAGAAAAAGGAATTCGTCAAATCTAAAAAATGAAGTTAGTAGTTGAGCAAAGACAGATCAGATACTAGGTAGAAGTAGCATTCTATAGAAAAAGCTCAGAAAAGCTAAGTCTGTAAAATACCTTATGCGAGATATACCTTAACACTTGGTAAACACGCCAAGTACCTTAATTGCCAGTTGGGCTTTCAATAATATCCAGGTACATTTGGGGAAATATTTAATTTGTCCAAAGAGGGTAGTTACTCACCACATCGAAGGCGGTAAACACATGACAGTAGTGGTGATTGGACTTCAAATCTTTCGTGATATAAGCAAATGTTGAGAGGTCTTCTGGGTCCTGGGCAGCACAGGAGATATTACGGATTTCATGCTCAGCAATTATGTTCTGGGAAAAGATGACACAAATAACCATTAGTTTCCTTTGCAAATCAGCATATTTTAGAGCCAAGGCAAATGACCAGAGAAGTAGCTGCTTTTTTCCTTTCTAGAATGTTCTAGACCAGCAACATTCAAAGTGATCCAACATCCGATCTATGGGTAAATGTACGCCAGATCATTTAATTAAAAACAGCCTAAAATAGTCACATCCTGGAGCGTGGTTCTCACCAGGTGCTGTGCACAAAAGCAGTTTGGGTGGCAGACACTTTTTTTTTCTTTTAAAGTAATTACTAATCATTTTACTGTTTCTATCCCCATGTATACCTGTAGATAGGCAATGCTACCTCCTGCTAACTCTGTCTGGAAAAGATTACCGGCCATGTCCTGCATGCTGGGAGGAACTGCCCCAAGGAGGCTGATGCGTCATCACCTTGCTGCTCATTGTCTTGTGCCCTGCCTCTCCTCCCCTAGAGCAAAGGCAGGTCCAGAAGGCAGTACACAGATGGAAGCATCAAGATGCTGTCTCTGGGAGACTCCATGGAGACGAAGGCGTAGGGGTGGGATGAGGGAAACACCACACCACACTATTTTGGCCTTGGGTGCCTTGCCTGACACAGGGCCCTGTGGATGACAGCACTTTACTAACTTTACCCAACATGGATACTTATGAGTGGGTGCTGTGGCTATGATAAACTTATAAGTGAGGAGACTGGTACTCAGAGAGTGGAAGTGCCTTCCATAGGGTGTGTGGTGAAGCTGGTACTGAAATTTGGGGTTACCTGACTGGGAGCTCAGGTTCTTTCAAATATATTGTAATGCCCCTCATCTCTCTCACTGGTTTAATATCATTTCATTTTTTTCTCTGTACCATTTCTCCATGCCATCTCCCTGCCAGCCCATTCACCCCAACCTGCCTCTAAGAATAACTTGTGGGAGGTAAGAGAGGAAAGTTTTAAGTATCATTATCTTGAAGCACAAAACAATGAAGAAGCATCACTTTGGCTGCAAACCCTGCTAGAAACTCCTTTTGATACACAGATGTATTTAAAAAGCAAAAAACTTCACATAATGGTGCAATCATTTTTTATCTTTTAATATCCCATTTGTTTTTTTTCAGTTGTCATAGATCTAAAACCCTTGATGCTTTAGTTACCTAATTACTTTTTAATTGCACAGTCTTAAATAACCTGTTGGCAATATAATGTTCCACGTATATCCATCAATGCCTAAAAAAGCTTACAAAATGTCCTTCCCCGCCAGCATCCCCATTAAGTACTTCATGTCCCTCACTCTACCGAGTTAAGTGGCTGGGAAGCAATTACAGAATTAACACATAAAAGAAAATGAAATTAAGACATTCTTCACCATGGCCCCGTATGTTGACACTACATGCAGCGCTCTGTCAAAAATTACTCAAATTGAAATTGGAATCCCGTAAACAAGTAACATTCTATTGCAAGATACAGTTTCAAACCAGAAGGTCATGATCCTTTTCTGACATTCAGATAGAATTTGTTAAAGTAGAAATCTAAATTAGGAACTAGTGAGTCTAAAAATGAACTTAAAAATAATAAGATCTACATAGTCTTTACAAGTACAATGTTAGCAGGTACCGAGAGCTTCCACCATCATTTTAATTAGGGGCTGTCATTACCTTGGGAAGTCTGTGTAGATTTGGTGCCACCTGTCTAGGATCCACTGTTACCAGAAATAAAGCATTGACTCCAATGGTTAATTAAATTGACATTTTGTGTTCTTGAGATTATTTACTAGCATTAGGTAGACCAACTTCTTGGGAAAGTATTACAGTGAAAAGTGCCCTATGATTTTTATTGCATTGAGTTTTATGAATCTTGCAATTTATAAGAAAGCACTCTTGATTTTCAGTGGTGTATGACAGCATCGTGGTTCTGTGCAAAATTGTAAAGTAGGTAAAGTGTATCTTTGGAGGTCTCTATTATGGACTATATGACTGTGTCATTCCCAATTCATGTGTTGAAATCTTGGCTTCTAGTCAAGATGGCAGAGTAGGTAAACACTGTGCTTGTCTCCTCCCAGACCACAGCAAAATTACAACTAAACCACAGAACAACCGTCATTGAGAACTGCCTGAAATATAGCTGAACAGAAGTCCTACAACTAAGGACTGGCAGGAGGGGTAGACACTTGGAACAAGCTTGCCCCACACCCACATATGGCTGTTAAAAATTGGGAGGGAGGTCACCCATGAGGAGCGAAGTGTCCTAGCCACACACCAGGTTCCCTCGTCCAGGGTTTCAGTGCCTGTACAAGAAGTCCCCACAACCTCTGGCTGTGAAATCAGTGGAGATTATAACTACATGAGACAAAGGGCTATTGGGGTCCCAGGTGTTCATGGACTTACTAACTGACAGACTCACTCATTCTGAGCTCTGGAGCTGGGGCAGCAGCTTGAAAAGTGCTAGGGACATACTGGGAGGAAAGAATTGTCTGGCTTTAGAGCAAGAGCCGGAGGGGCAATTTTCTCTCAGGCAAAAGTGTTGGCAGAACCCATTGTTCCTTTGTTGAGCCTTCCCCCAACCCAGCCTGCACGCTCAGGAGGGCACCATATCTGAGTATCTATCAACCTAGCTAACACCATTCACCCTGCCCTGGTGATTCCCCGAGACCCCTCCCCATCCAACTTATAGGCCTACCCAAGCTGCTTCTAGTGGCTTTTCCAAACAAACATTCTGTCTTGTCTCATTCTGCAGAATTTCCTAAAACTTTTCAAAGTTCACAAACCCAAAACAAGCATGAGTAGCAACTGGCCTCGGTTCACTGCTTAGCCTCTCCTAGGCATCTCTAAGCCCAGCACAAGTGGCAACCATTGCAGATCACTTTGTAGCTCATATCAAGTGGCCCTGGGAAGGGCACAGGCAGCAGCTGACCTTGGCCTATACCAGAGCCCTTCCCATGAGGCCCTGGTAGCCAGCTTCATACCACACCAGAGCACCACCCAATCAGTTACACAAAAGACACACCCAAAGGACAGACACCTGAACCCTGTAAAAGCGAACCTTGCTCCATAGGGTCAGCCCCTGTACAACAGCTCCTTCACTGTAAGTCACAGTCAGTCCTCACAATCAGCCTGAGGGTCAATCCTTGCCACTGACATGCCAATAGCAATCGAGGCTCATCTATAACAGGAGGGCACACACAACCCACATAAAGTACATACCTGGAGCACCTGGCTCAGATAACCAGGGAGATTGTGCCAAAGGGCCCCACAGGACACTTACTAAGACTGGGAGACATAGCCACTCAACATAATACATATAAACAAAGACAGGGAGGCAGCCAAAATGGGGAGACAAAGAAACATGTTCCAAATGAAAGAACAGAACAAAGCTCCCCTCCACCCCCCAAAAAAGAACTAAACAAAATAGAGACGAGCAATCTACCAGATGCAGAGTTCAAAACGCTGGTTACAAGGATGCTCAATGATCTCAGTGGGAACTTCAACAAAGAGATAGGAAACATAAAAATAGAGATAGAAAACATAAAAAAGAAATCAGGCAGAAATGAAGAATACATTAGAGGGAATTAAAAATAGATTAGGTAAAACAAAGGATCGAATCAGTTATTTGGAAGATAAGATAGCAGAAAACACCCAATCAAAAGAGCAACAAGAAAAAAGAACCCAAAAAAGTGAGGATGGTTTAAGGGGCCTTGGGGTCAATGTCAAGCGTACCAAGTCACATCATAGAGGCACTGGAAGGAGAAGAGAGAGAGAACAAGGAACTGAAAACCTATTTGAAGGAATAATGACGGAAGAGTTTCCTAACCTGTCCAAGGAAGTAGACATACAAGTCAGGAAGTGCAGAGAGTTCCAAATAAGATGAACCCAAAGAGGCCCACACCAAGGCACATCATAATTAAGATGCCAAAGAGAAAATCTTAAAAGCAGGCAGAGAAAAGCAGTTAGTTACCTACAAGGGAGCACCCATAAGACTATCAGCTCCTTTCTCAGCAGACACTTTGCAAACAGAAGGGACTGGCATGAAATAATCAAAGTGATAAAAAGCAAGGACCTACAACCAAGATTGCTCTACCCAGCAAAGGACAGATAAAGAGCTTCCTAGACAAGAAAAAACTAAAGGAGTTCATTGCCACCAAACCAGTATTACAGGAAATGTTAGAGGGACTTCTTTAAGAAGGAGAAAGATTAAAAATATGAATAATAAAATGGTAATAACTACATATCGACAATTACCTTAAATGTAAATGGATCAAATACTCCAATCAGAAGACAGAGGGCGACTGAATGGATAGGAAAACAAGACCCTTACATACTGTCTATAAGAGACTCACTTCAGAAATGAAAGACACACACAGACTGAAAGGAAAGGGATGGAAGAAGATATTTTATGCAAATAGAAACAAACAAAAAAGCTGGGGTAGCAATACTTGTACCAGACAAAATAGACTTTAAAACAAAGGCTATAACAAGAGACAAAGGATGACCCAGTAATTCCACTTCTGCATATTTATCTGAAGAAACCTAAAATATATCCATATGTTCACTGCAGCATTATCTGCAATAGCTAAGATATGGAAGCAACTAAGTGTCCATCAATAGATGGATGAATGGATAAAGAAGTGGTACATATATGTCATAGAATATTACTCAGCCACAAAAAGAATGAAATCTTGCCATCTGCAATAACATGGATGGACCTAGAGGGTATTAGGCTGAGTGAAATTAGTCAGACAAAGACAAATACCATATAATTTCGCTTATATGTGGAATCTAAAAAACAAAATAACTGAAAAAACAGAAAAAACCTCATAGATACAGAGAACATTTTGATCACTGGCAGATGGGAAGGGGTTCGGAGGATGAGTGAAAAAGGGGAAGGGATTAAGAAGTACAAATTAGTAGTTACAAAACAGTCATGGGAATGTAAACTATAGTAGAGGAAATACAGCCAGTAACATTATAATAGCTATATATCAGTTGGATAGTAGATTTATCAGGGTGATTACTTCATAAGTTACATAAATGTCTAATCATTATGTTGTACACCTGAAACTAATATGATATGTTAACTATAATTAAAAAATAAAAAATTATTTTATAAAAAGAAATCTTAATCCCCAATGTAATGCTGTTTCGAAGTGTAGCCCTTGGAAGGTGATTTGGCCATGAGGGTGGAGCCCTCATGAGTGGGATTAGTGCTGAGCTAGCTACTCAGCTCTCTCTGCCATGTGAGGGCACAGAAGGAAGATGGCCATCTACGAATCAGGAAATAGGCTCTCTTGAGACACCGAATCTGCCAGTGACTGGATCTTGGACTTTGCAGCCTTCAGAACTGTTGAGAAATCAATGTTTATTGTTTAAGCTCCCCAGTCTATGGTAATTTGTTATAGTAGTCCAAATGGACTTAGACAATTTTACTGTCTTTCTTGACCCTCTCCCAATTTTATGGACCCCTCCCCCACTTCTCTACTCCTTAGGAGCCCAGGACTGTCTTTTAATTGACCATCCAGGCTACTCTCCTCTATGCTGTTCCAAAATCAGCCTCCTCTCCCACTTGAAACTTTTATTCCTTTGTTCCCATGGTCTAAACTAGAGGGGAGGCAGGTTAGTAAAAATATTCTATACTCAATTAAGAACAACTGCTTTTTATCATCCTAACTGGCACTTAAAAAAATATACTGTTAAATGAATGCATATCGATGGCCTGTGTAGGGATGCATATTCGAACAGAACTTCCTGATACATATTCGTTGCTAGAATGTGGTGAGGACCTGGGATCTCACTATCGAAACACTGCCATCACTCTGACGTCATCATGAAGGACAGGGGGCATACTTCGGTTTCAAACGAACTCTTATGTTGCTTAAGCATGTTCTAAGGAGACGAGAGCTTTTGAAAGGCTCGAGAAAAGCTCTGGGGAGGGGCTCACCTTGCCTCGTCTTTGGAATAGAAAGTTTGGTGGCTCAGTAACCTTCAACAAGGAGAGATTGTTTTTTTCCATCTGTCTGCCTTTCTTTGTGTTGAGAAAATGCTAGAGGGGTCTGTCTGGCAGGTGTAGAAGAGAACTCTTGGTGCAGCCAATGAACAGAGAGGTTCTAAGAAGGACGTGTGATAATGAAGTGATGGAGCCTAGAAATCGAACTCTCCCCACTTGCCTCACTCGGGGCTCCGACAGGCAGGGCATTTCTCCTGAGTCCTCAGGCCAGGCCTTTGCTGAGTGAGAGAATGCAACTCCCCTCCCGAGAGGGCCCCCCAGATAGGGGCAGCAGCCCCGGGCCAGGGCTAACTGGAGACAACTGCAGAGTGAGTGATGCCAATGAGAAGAGCACACATGCTTATGGGCTCTTAATTTGATTCTGAGATTCTTAGAAGGAGATGTATGTGCTATAAAAAACAACAAGCACTTGTTTAGTCAAATGTTCTGAATTATTTTGTGCCCCCGAAATAGCATAAGCCCTGTTTGAAGTTGGCATTCAAAACAAGCAAACAAAAAATGAACCCTGGCACTGCACCATTCCTGATTTATCCGGGTGGGAAGACGGAGGAGGGGGTCAGAGCAGGAAGGCAAAATGCAACTCACCCCTAGCCAAGTGCTGGAAGTAGGGACTGTGTCAGCTCTGGAAGACCCTGCTGACTTGAGGATGGGGCTGTAACTGAATAGTCACAGTCCTCTGGGCTGTGAGCAGCAGAAAGCTGATGTGCTTTATCAACAACATCTTAGTGCTAAATCAATTCCAAGTCTCAGTTTTAATTCAAGACCGTTTTCCACTTCTTCCTTCTTGAATCAGGATTTAGTGATTTGTTTCCTAAGTTGCTAGGCCATACATTTGAGTTTACAACTAGGCACCTCATCCTTCCCCTTGAACTCAGCCAAAGCCACTTATTCATTAGAGTAAAAGGAAAGAGATGCTTTGCGAGAGGATTCATCTTTCATATAGTCTAATGAGGGCTAAGAGGAATGGAAGAGTAACTAACACATAATTATCCACTATACTTCAAACTAATTGGTGGAAGGTAGCTGTGAAGTAACAAAAAAAGTATTAGGATAGGAGGTGGAAAGTCAAGTTTTCGTTTTCCATGACCAACCGGTTATGTGCCTTAGCAAAGGGTCTGAGGCCTTCCGTTACTCTCTCTGTCTAGTGCAAGTTGAACAACCCCTTCTACTGTACCACTCAGGATTAAAGAGATGCAATGATTAGGAGAGAACTTTTTAAAAATAAAGTACAATGGAAATATCAACTGTAAATGTTAAGGTGTCATTTTTGGTTGTGCCTTATTACAGGTTTAGTGGCCTCAAGTTGTGAAGTCTTGAAATGTGTGTATCTGTCCCAAGTCCTTCGCTTCAAATCAAAGTGGCCACGAAGGCGACACTTCCTAAGGGAGAAATCTCTGGTACAAATTGATGGCAGGACTCTGGAGTTTATCGATCTGCTCCTTTCCTGCTGTGGGTGTTAATTAGAGGTTGGTCTTTGCTATAGAACAAAGTGGCATACGAAGATGCCACTGCAGACACTGCCAGAATCTAAATATATGAGCACTATTCCCTCCACGCCACTACTTGAGGGATCATGATCCTTCAGCTATGGATCCGCCGTGACTTCTGAAACCAGGCCTTCAGCCTTGGTGGTGGCAGTGCTTTTCTGCCTTTTACAAACTCCACCAATGTGGCTTTGCCCTATTTCTTTCTTCTTTCCTTCTAAATAAAATCTCTCTACTTTGCTTCTCACACAGCAACTACGAGTTATCACCCTGAGTCACCCACTCTCTTCCTATTCACTCTCACACTGGAGTAGATCAGCTACATTGTAGGGCCCTGGGATAAGGGACCATGTATATCCATCAATGTTGAAGTCAATGTCTCTAAATTCCTGAAAAATTCAGGCACATGTTGTCATATAGTCATAGAGAGAGATTGGCTCCACCTGCCACCAACATATGCTCTTTGCCTTTGCTCTAGATTTTTAAAATATGCTGAGGAACACAGTGCAAAGACTTGAAAGATACACTGGCCTTCTTTATTTAGTGTCTTTATTCACACAGAATGATCTTTTGCATATCTTTTGGTGCTTATACTTCCAAAGAGTACTCATCTGTGAGCAGAGTTCTCTGGGTAAC
This sequence comes from Pteropus alecto, assembly GCF_000325575.1. Lineage (NCBI taxonomy): Eukaryota > Metazoa > Chordata > Mammalia > Chiroptera > Pteropodidae > Pteropus > Pteropus alecto. The sequence goes on along the minus strand of NW_006437736.1, from coordinate 9,415,475 downwards.
TCATTTAATTATTGGTGATCGAAGCAGAAATATCTCCTCTAGGCATCGGACATCAAGTTCTATGGCCCCTGATATGTCCATAAGCAACATGCAACAGAACTGACGGAGCTTTCCTTCGTTCCTCTGATCACGGAGCGTAGGTTAGAGAGCATGATATTAGTACAGATGCATCCAGTCATGCCACCAGCTTCATGGGCTGACAGCCTTAAGACTCTGGGAACTTCTCAGGACAAACACCACTTGTTTGGAAACTGTCAGAATCAAAGCCTGCTAAGGTTGTTAATCTAAGAGAGTGTCAAACTCATACACTGAAAATACGTTCCTATTCATGGTTTCCAAATGCAAGTAGGGGTAGGGACGGTTATTCCAGGTTGGGCAAAAAATCCAAATGCCAAAGTCTTCCTTGAAATTTAGATACAGTGATAGCAATGGCATCTTCAATGAGCGTGCCATAAAGTTTTGGAACTTTTGAACTGACTATAATCTAAGGATAATGTAAGTTTATGCACCAGTAAAGATGCTCCCAAGAAGGAAAAGAAGTAAATCAATTGGGGTTTTTATGATTAAGTCTCCACAATCGTAACCTGACAACAATAACCGTCACCAACATATTGCAGAATTGAAACAATCATTCCATGTAAGGAATCTGACTCTGAGTGTGGTTTGGATATTGCGGCCAGCATGACCATGCTGGGTTATTAACTTTTTGCTTGGTTTTATCTGTTTCCAAAACTGGGAGGTTGTTTTCCTAAGTAGATTTGAGAAGCTTGGGCACATCTGACTGCTAATGCAGCACTCCGATTCCTTACAGAAAAAATCAAGAAAACTTCGAATTGGTTGATTCAGATTTATTATAGATACCCAAGTTATTGTGCATGGGACTTCCCCCCAGTATCCGAACCTCATTGCCTTGGTCCTAAGATACCATTGTTTAAGTTCATGTGTTTCATGACTTTCTGCTTCCTTTCTCCAAAATGAAGAGGGTCTGGGTGGGAGGTCCAAAAAACAAATGGCATTCACCAACGGGGATCACCTCATTTCCCCTCCTTCCACACTTTATCAGATGGAAGGATGTAGGAATAAAGCATGTGGACATTGGAGGGTTTTGTGAGGAGGAGCCAGTCAGTTTTGAGTTGATGGAGACAGAGAGTGGTCACACCTAAGTTTTCTAGTGTAGCACCAGCACTGTCATCTTTGCCAAGGAAGGAACTCTATGACACTTTTTAAGTAAAATGCAACCTAGTTGTCCACCTTTGACCTTAGAGCCCCCAAACTTCCTACTGTGAACACGAAGTCCCAACAGAGTCCCAGCATGACCTGCGCTGCTTTCTGATTGGGTTTCTTAAGAAAACAATACAGTTCAAACTCTTGCATATCAGTAGTTGAGAATTAAATGCAATTAAAAAATATTAAAGTCATAGAAGCTGTTCTTTGGGTCAGGTATTCATTACATGTATCAAAATACAGGATATATATATGGAGAGAGAGAGAGAGAGAGAGAGAGAGAGAGAGAGAGAGAGAGAGAGAGAGAGAAATGGAAAGACAAGCGTTCTAGCCCTTGACCAGGTAATATTTCCTCTGATGAAGAATGATGACATTGCTGCATTTTCATTATTTTTTTCTATTTTAATATTTTCTAGATCCAAAGGTTCATGCCAGATAATAAGTGGCCACAGTCTATTAGAGAAGGCACCATGGACAAGTGACAGCAAAATATGTACAGGAATCCTAGATCAAGTCCCCCAAGTGAAATGTGCCCTTCTGTCTATGTGTGTGTGTGTCTGTGTGTACGCATGCGTGTGTGTGTATCTACAGTTGCGTTTCGGGAGCATTAAGTTGGGGGGTGGGAAATGATTAAAATGGGGGATGTTGCGCATGATGAGAAGCAAAGGATGTTAGATCATATTCTCAGGACCGTATCTGGTGTCTAAACCACAGAGAGGTGCAGTACCCACCTTATTCGTTGCATCAATAAATTTGACTCCTTTATAAGAGACCGAAAGAATAATAGTAGGGACCTTCTTCATTTGCTCCGTAGACTTCTGAAATTAAAATAAGAAATCTATTAGAGCAGTTTATGTTGCACAGCAAATGATGCACATCATTTTTCCTTTTGAAAGATAAAAAGGAGTTCAAGTTAAAATCAACACAGACACACACACAAACACCCCAAACATGCTCTAATTTAAATATATGTCTCTCTTCTTCTTGGCTTAGTTATGGTTTGGGCTTATAAAGTGTCTGTCTTGCACTTGAGGATCTGAAAAGAGCTTGTTCTGTTACTTCATGTGGGTAACACCAAAGGAATAAATGAGTGGCTCTGTCTCCTACTGCAGTTTCAAGTGACGATTTGATTAGAGTTAAACCATGTCAGATTTAACTCCAGGGGTGAATTTAGCACTAACAAAATATATGCCGCTGTGCCTCCTTTTCCCCCAGTCACTCTCTTTCTTCAAGGTACAAAATATGTCTGAATATGTACTTAAAATAGGGATTTAAATACATCATTGTGAATTTTTCTTGAACCTGGTCAAATCAGTGAAAGTTGATAGTATATTTACAGCAGAATCACTTGTGACCACATAGGATCTAATACTGCTCTATAACAATTAAGCCCTCTGGGAGCAGTCTGTATTTTGAGCTGCAGCAGAACTGGACAGTCCAGGTAACCTACTTTATCATTTAGCACTGCTCTATTCCCTGGGGCCAAGTTCCTATGATAGATGTTCACACAGGCTTAATGTGCTCACAGTTTGCGGCTTCTTCAGTTTTATGCATCTGCAAAGTTTCTCCGTAATTTAGTATGTGCCTTTTCTGTTTAGTTTTATCATTCATCACCAACAGTCTGTTTACTTCATTTCCTGCCATGGATTCTCCCCTAATAACCATATTAAACATCAAGAAGAACCTACCTGACAGTTGGCCTGATGGATTTTCCAGACAAGACAAGGTGGGGACACAATAGGAAAGAAAATACATAAAAAGGTGAGTGAAAACATTTCAATAATTCACTAACAGCATAAATTCATTGAGAAGTAAACAGAATAGGCTTTACAGCTATAGGTAGATGCAGTGAAACTGTTATTTTAGAAATGCAGGCTTTTACAGACCCAACTCTCCTTTTATTTTTCTGTTTTCTCCTTTCTGTTTACTGCATTGCACAGTCATAACTGACATGCAAGAATCTTCCGCTTTGAGTGTTCCACAATCAGCTGTCTTATATGTATTTAGGAAATCAGAAGAAAGTACAAGCTTTCTTGATTTCTTCATTTATAGTATCCAATTTTGCATTTTAAAATGCTGACATGTGACCAGAATTAAAGAAGGTTTTTAGTTGGATGGTGTGAATGAAACTGGATGGTGTCATATATGAACTCACTAATGTTAATTATATTGCCTTTTTCACTTGGGCCACCGAAAAGACGTTTCACGCTGTCCTAATTATTTTGACACATCTCTTTGAAAGTTACTATACCTGTTTCAAAGATAAAGAAAATGGATTACTAAAAGTATTACTATTTAGTGTTTTTAAATGGTTTATACACTATAGAAAAAAGCAGCTTTTGAAGTGCTTTTTAACTAGTTTTAAAATCACCCATACCCACTGTTATTTATGTGTGTGTGTGTGTGTGTGTGTGTGTGTGTGTGTGTGTGTGACTGCCCGAGAGATATTGTCAAATTGAAATATAAGGTTAGATATGTTTATATTTTTTAATGCTTTATCCAACCAACTCTTAAAAACGTGTAAGATAAATCAAAGGCAAGGTGAGAAGAAATAAGATGCAGTTAGTGTGCTGATTTTAAGGCAAAGCAGTGGGCTGAATCCCACTGCAAGAGAGAGGGCGATGGGAGGCATAGGCAGCGATCTACTGGACTGAGTGTGTGTGTTTGTGAAGAATTCTTTGCAAAGAATAACAACAGATTTCAACAAGTCACCTCGCTCGTCTCTTGCCATGAATATATTCTCCCGGACAGATTTATCGGTAACACGAAACAATAGATAGGTAATATAAGATTAAAGTACCAACATTTTATTTAGTATTAAGAAAAACACCCAAAATTAAAAATTAAAAAAAAAAAAAAGAAAAACTCATTTGTTATTCATTTCAGCAACTGAATGGTTATATTAGGCAGCCCACTGAGTATGCTTCAAGGGATGTCAAATAGACCTCACATTGTGTGCAAGCTGCAGTCGGCTGAAAGTGGCTGTGTGAAGTGCTGTGCTGAGGATTCTGAGGCTGTGTGTGGGCTCGTTGGGAAAGAGGGCTGGGAATGAAGTCTGCTGTGGGAGAGGAAGAGGAAGAGCAGCACACGTGGCTATTCCTGGCCTGGCCTGATACGATGAACAGCAAGAATGCAAATGTTGACAAATGTGATAGAGATATGAACAGTGTCTCCAGAGAACTGACTGGGAGAGCTTCCACTTGCGTGAGAGAGTGGGGCAAGTCTTTAGTCATTCAACAAGCACTGACTACCTGCTAGGGGTGATTGAGCTGGCTCTTAAACGATGTTATTTTTTCAGGCCACAAAAGAGGACAAAAGAGGCTGTTTAGCAGCAGATTCAACATACACATACACACATGCGTGGATATAGGAAATAATGTGGTCGGTCTAGGCAATTGGTGGGAGATGAGGCTGGTACAGTAGGATTGGAAGATTGCAACTTCTTCTGCTAAGCTAGGATCCACTGGCAGCTTTTAAGTAGGGAATGAAACAATAAAATCTGTGTTGCAGGGAGATAGATCTGGTGGTTAGATGGACTGGAACTGCTAGAGGCGGAATGCAGGGATGCAGGAAGCTTTGATGCAAATTCAAATGAGGGACCCTAAGTACCGAGAGGAAGTAGAGGTATGGGAGAATGGACAAGGGAGCCACAATGCCGGCAAGGAAGAATCAAGAGAATCTGCTAACTGATCAACCACAGAAGATGAATGAACGGGAGGATGTCGTAAAGAGGTTGTTAAATGAGATAAGGAATCCTAGAGAGGATTATACTTTTGCATAAAATCCTTTTGAATGTGTTCAGTTTGCTAATTAGGTGGAGACGTCCGGTAGGAAATTAGAAATAAGAACCACATCTGGAAATCCAATCACATAAACGGGGTGGCTGAGGAGATGGCAGCAGAGGAGGTGGCTCAAGGGGTGAACAAGAAGAGGGCTAAGAACCACCCCTGAGGGCTTCCCCCAGCTTAATGCTTAATGCTTAAGGGCTGGGGCGGAAAGAAGAGTCAACGAAGGAACCTGCCACAGAGTTGGAAGAAGCCTGAGAGCAGAATTACTGAAGTCAAGGAGTAGACTCCTTACAAAGTGGA
>NW_006437736.1:9361105-9410122 GCF_000325575.1 Pteropus alecto | reverse complement strand
AAGAGTGCTTGGTGACATGAAGCCTAAAAAGGCCTAAAAACCTAGCTCAGTGGCTGGCACATGGAAGAGCTACTACTTTCATTGGGTTTTCTGGATAAAATCCTTGGCTTTAGCAAGTCGAAACATTTGTTGCTGATTTTATGAAGACCAGCTTTAGGAGAAAAGAACAGGAGAGTTGTGCAATCAATGTCAGTGAAAGGGAGTGGAGAACCAGAACAATGGATAGGTGGGGACACCTGTTCTCAGGCTGAATGAAGGCATCAGCGGTGATTTCTGTCCTGATACAAAGACTCCACATTGTATGCTCAGGCAAGCGGAAAACAAAAGAAATATAAGAATGGCTATTTCTTTTTCTTTTGTGGGTGCCAGGAAACTCTGCTTTCGTCACTGGGTACCAATGATGCAGGCTCTGTACAGGCCTCTGTGAATGACAGCATTGGTGTGGTCATGCATTCCAATCTGGCACCTCATATGGACATTACTGCTCAGGTTACAGAACACGCACTGCCAGGCAACATTGGTTCCTATGATCTGTCTGCAGCTTTGTTGGAGAGCTAATACTCCCATACGTGTATGCTAAAAATCCAAGTCTTATTTATTTGTGTAAATCAAATTCTCCTCTTCAGGTCCCAGTGAAAGGCTCAGGGTAAACCTTATATTACGGTTCTCTTGTTTCTAGTTGCTTTTTCTTATGCCATACTCTTTGTGGAATTTCTGAGGTTTCCCAGAGTTCTCTGGGTGCTTAGGTAGCTGAATACTCATGGGTAATGCCCCAAATTCACTTAACCTCTACAGCATCTTGCTCTTCTGCTAAAAGTATGATAGTGCTATTCAACTGTATTTTGTTCACAATTTCTCAAATTAAGGTTACCATCCCTTTATTATTCCAAGAAAAACCATATTTAGTTTTATAGAGATATTATAATTCTGTTAAATACAACATAACTTTTGAATCTTAAATTTAAAGCCAGCCTTACATTTAGCACTTGGGTTTACACTGTCTATAAGCATCACACAGAAAAGGGATCATAATTTCACATCTGGAGTTGGACATGTGGAATACTGTTCTTGATGGGTACAATAATTAAACACTTTTAGAGCATTATTTTTGGAATCACCAAGGAAAGAAATCACCACCTTTTTCCTTTTCCTTTTCAATTATAAATCATGAACTGCTTGGACTCTGCATCAAGTCAGAAATCACCATTGGAGCTTTTATTTTAGCCATACAGCATGTCCTGAAATTAGTAGTTTCTCATTTTCCAATGCAGAATCAATAGTGTGAGAATATCCTTTTGAGACTGCAAGGACGCTCTGAACTCAGAGCACGACTTTCACCAGTGTGAATGAGAGCAAAGAGGCTGAGGACCGCGAGCGCTTAGTTGTGAGCTGTAACGCTGGGTGTGATGTTTATGTTCCTAACAAGAATCATTTGTACCCCAGAATCAGCAAAGAGAAAGAAAAGAGTGAGGCATTCCATGGGGATGACATCACCGACTCTTCATTCTTACAATATTCCAATCACTTCGAGTGTATTTTAGGCACAGACTTGGTAATAGATTTACAGATCGTCTACTGCCATCCAGCTTATAGTATATTTTTAACCTACACAAGGCCACCCTGAGAATGCTTTCTAGTTAGATATTCAGTGCTTAGTCATAACTATTAATTTTGCCATGTAATATTTTCCTTAGTTTTAAGTTTAATTATTATATTCAGTTTCAGTAAGTAAATTAAAATAGGATCAAACAATTATGTTTAGTAGCCCTAAGTGACTTTCAAATGAATAAAAAATATATACACAAAATAAGCATCATCGTGATTTTGTATGTGGCAAAACTAGCTACCTTCTGGAGATAATAAAAGATAAAAAGCAGACCACAAACTAGCCATTTGAAATGAACTATTACCCATCGGAACTTGGATGAACTATCACTTTCTGGATAGAGCCTTGTCTGGCCTTCCGGCCTGATGGGATGGCTTTCCTCTGCTCCCCCTACCCATCCCATGACCTTTGCCTGGGTCTCAGGGTTGTCTGTTTCCCTTACTACATGGGAGTTCTTGAGAATAGCCCACACCTTTCTAAATTTGTCTCCCGCATAATGACTAGCACATGGTCTTAGTTTGAGCCCTACAAAATTGCTATTTTTAAGGACCAAAATGGCAAATATGAGCAATTTCTTAGGGTTCAATCTAACAGCTGCTAAAATCCATGACTATTAAATGAACAAGCAAATGAATTCATGTATGGTAACGAGCACGAAGCCAGCTTTACAACAAAGAACCACAGTGATAGCTTCTCACCAAAGAGAGTTCAGCAGACATTTTAGAGAGCCCCAGTGCCCAGAACTTGGAATAGAATCACAGATGTAATCAGAGGTAGACCAAGAGATTTCTAAGGTATGGCAAAAGCTTTACAGATCTTGCGATTTTTCAGCCTCAAGGGGAAAAGGGTTAGGTCTCCATTTTTGCAACAAAGCTCCAGCTCAAATTATAAGCATTGAGATAAAAAGGAAAGACTTTCCTGAGAGGGCAGAATGAAGTTTTTCTCTCTGCATATCTAAAAAGTAGTTTGGACTTTCATCTGTCACTAATAACTTAGGGGGTATGTCTCATTTGGCTGAGAAATAAGGCTAAATGATCTCTTAAGGGCTTTTTTGGTCATAGACACTCTGACACAAAGGCTGGGCAAATACAGAGCCCAACTAAGACCCTGTGACAAGAACACACAGTGGACAAGGGGCCATTCAAAATACTCCTCCAGCATAAGACATGGCGGTTGTACTGCCAGTATAACTCACATCCTGTAGGATTCCAGCACATGGCAAAGCAATACCCTATCTCTATTCCTTTAACCCCAGCTAGGTTCCAGGCACTGTGACAGAATGATTCTACCAGGGCAGCCTCTCTACTCAGCAGCCTTACTGGAATGACCAGTAGACCAAGGCAGTACATTTGAATCACATGGAGGACTTGGTAACTAACAGACTGTTGGGCTCCACGCCTAGAGTTTCTGATTCAGTAAATGCTATGGACTGAGGGTTTGTGTCTCACCAAAGTTCATAGGTTGAATTCTAACACCCAAAGTGATGGCACTAGGAGGAGGGGCCTTTGGGAGGTGATTATGTCACGATGGTGGAGCCCTCATGAATGGGCTAGTGTGCTTATAAAAGTGGCCTGAGAGAGCTCCCTTATCTCTCCTGCCATCTGAGGGCACAGTGAAAAGATAGTTGTTTATGAATCAGGAAAAGTGCCCTCACCAGATACTGAATTTGCCAGTGTCTTGATCTTGGACTTTCCAGTCTCCAGAACTGTGAGAAATAAATTTCCCCCAGTGCGTGGTACTTTTGTTACAGTAGCCCGACTAAGACAGTAATTCTGAGGTAGGGTGCAAGATTTTGCATTCTAAAACATTTCCAGATGCTGCTGGTGCTGCTAGTCCAGGGACCACACTTTGAGAACTTCTGCTCTAAAAATGCAGTTGATCAGTTTGATTGAAAGTCACTGTCAGAACCATTCTCTGCTACTATGCAGGTAAACTCCAGTGTACTGCATCCTATGTTAATTCAGAGAGAAATTAATTTATCAAAACACACTATTCTGCACTTGGCAAGTGATTTCCAAAAATCTTTAGCACTTAACTGTAGCTCTTGGTCTTCAGAGCATTTAACAAGAATTATTGAATTCTTCTATAATCTCTCAGAGACTATACAAATATAAAACATTCTTCATATAAAATAAAGAGTTCAGGTCATAAAGACAGATTTTAGAGTTACATCTCAAATAGATGTTGATCAGATAGAGATGATGAGCCCAAGGGTCATGCTGAAAACGTGTGGTTTCTCACAAAAAATTACCCAGTTCTCCCTCAACTAGATATTAAGTGTATGCCCCTGAGAGATGTGACAAGCAAATGTTAACACATTTTCATGTCCTGCTTCTGAGATTATGAACTGGAACAAGTTTTTTGGAAGGTAATTTGGCAATTATTACCCAGTTTCAAGAGGTATATGCCCTTTGACCTAGCCATTCTATATTTAGTGACTTGTTCTAAGGAAATAATCAGAGCAGTTTTAAAGATGTAGGTATAGGAATCTTACCCATAGTATTGGTTATAATTTGAAAAAAAAAATGGAATTGACCTAATGACCAACAAGGGAACTGGTTAAATAAGCTTTGTTCAGTTATGAATTGGAATATTGATCAACCAATATTAAATATTAAAATGAAAATATTTCAAATTATATTGTGTTTAAAAATAAGATTATAAAACGGGCACAAACTATTTCCCTTTTTTCTGTAGAAAAATGATGTCTATGAATGCATAAATAATCAGTCTGGAGAATTACATACAAACAAGGTATTAATAACCTCTGGATGGTAAAATTACAGTGTTTTTTATTTCTCCCTTCTGTACCACTATTTTAAAATTAACAATAAATGTGTGTTGTTTCTGTAATTAAAAAATATAGTTTTAAAATTTTATGATCTTTAGGTTAAAAAAAAAAGCTAATTGTAAATGTGTGAAAAGACAGACTCTTCAATCCATCACTTGTAATACAACTTCACTGTGTGTGAGTGTGTGTGTATATGTGTGTGTGTGTGTATGTTCAACTGGACTGTATGAAGGGACTCACTGATAAGTTCTTTTCTGCAGGAGGCACCTGTAGTGCAGTGAATAAGAGCACAAGGGGGTATGTTTGGAGTTCTGTCTAAGCTCCACCCCTTCTGAGCTGTGTGGCTAGATATTTAACCTCTCTGTGTCTTAGTTACTTTGTCTGTATATGGGGATGTCAATATAGCATCTACTTTGTAGAGCTGTTATGAGGATTACATAATTCAGGGTCTAGTCTGTAGTGAACATCAACAGATTTTACCTATTACTGTTATTCTGAGGATGAACACTTTCACTTAGCTTTTCAAAGCATAGCACCCCACTGACAAAAAAGAGCAGAAGTAAAATCAAAATCTGTGAGCATAACTGAATCATCTCTGGGTTACATACCGTGATGGTAGCGAAATGGTGGTTATGACAATGAACATTCAACAGAGTAATATATCTGGACCAATGACAAGTGACTCAACACGTTTAGAAAGAGAACTTGAGACAAGTGGGAGTTAAAGACAGAAGAGAGTGCTATATGAGAGAACAGCCAGTCACAAGAGCAATACACACAAAAATAAAAAATAAAAGAGAACTGGGATATGAAGAGGATATGGAATAAGATGGTTGGAACTGTTCAATCTTCTGTTGGGTAGACCCCTAGGAAAATGTTCACAAAGCAAAAATTACACATGAGCAAAGCTCAGCAATAAGGAGTTAGAAATATGGTTGTTTCCTTGTGTATAATGCTATTTTAATAACACACATTTACGGGCTTAGACCTGTATTGACCTGGCTTGTGTAGAACCTGGGAGAGAGTGAAAGCTACTTTGATTCTTCTTTTAAACTTGGGCAAGACTTAAAAAAAGACAGTTTATAAGTTTTTCCCAGTCTGGTTCTGAAGAAGTAGTCTCTAAAATTTTTTCTGAAAATGACAATTCCTCAAAGAAGGGACTTGTAAAAGGACAGAAAGACTAAACACAGCTTTAGTTTGAATCTCTTCTAAGAAAGGAGGAAAGAGGCTTCTTAATTTAATATTTCCATCTAATTTTAAAATCTAACTTTTGTCAAGCCTTCCGATCCATTCTCTACCATTAATTTGTTTCATTAAGCATAGAAAAAAGTCTTCACATTTCAACCAAAGCACAGACAATTATTTGGAAATCTACATATTGGAAAATTCAACTTAAGAATTGCTTCCAGAATTGAAAGTTTAAAAATCATACCAGTTAAGGGGAATAGACTCAACAAGAAGTGTGAACTATGGTAAAACTTTAAGCTCTTTGGGAAATGAAAGTTCTAAAACCTAAATACACTGTAAGATTTGCTTATTCCTGATTTAAAATTAATTTAAAATTTTTCTTTTCTTAAATCAGGAAGGCACATATCTACCTTATTATAGTTGAACGCAGATACTTTTTTTTTTAAAGAAAGATTTCCTTGAGCATAAACACCTGTGAACAATACTAACCATTAACTATGGGATTAGAGAAAGTCAGATTTCAGAGAGTATTAAATGGAATATAATGGCCTACCTCTTATAGTAGCAGATGTTTCCTAATGGTATATTTATTTAATTACGGAAGTGCCAGAGTACTGTATATTAGTGACAATAACATCCTGGGGCAAAATTCAGGGCTGAGGGCTGGGCTATGTGTAAGTCTGAGGAGGCAAAATGGAATAGGAGAACCTCATCTGGCCAGAGCAAATCCCTCAGGTCACTGAACATTATACGACTGAGAATCTTTGAAGTGGGAGCTATTCGTATGGAAGAAAATGCTGGAAGGCGAAGCAAGGAATTTATTGCTTTGTAGAGTTCAGTCCTGTGGACACATTATTTAAAAGAGGCAACTCTCAATTGATTTAGGAACAAATCACCACCCCAAAATATAAAATCGCAAAATTACAAACACCATCTTAAATACAGTTTCACTTCATTTTCTTTCCCTTTTGGTGATGGCCTTTAACGACTGGAAATAAGAGTGTAGGATTCCTAAGTTTTGAATACTCTCTTACATATTGTGCACAGAGAAATTCAGAAATATAATTGGGATACTGGCATTATAGTTGGAGAAAGACAAACAAAATAATCAAAAGCAAATCTATCCATCAATTTACTTGTTTTTCAAATGTTTGGAGGAAAAGGTAAATATGTTTTGAGATTTTACTGAATTAGACCCCTTACTTTATTGAGCCATCACAACTGCCTTATAAGGTAGCTATTATACGAGAGGCCCTGGGGATACAATATCTATGGTTCCTGCCTTCTAAGTGGGGGTGGGGTGGGGGGTGGAATGTGTAGCCAGATGTTTATTCCTCAGAGATATTGAGGGTTTGGTTCCAGATCACAGCAAAGCAAGCAATGATCTTTTTGCTGGTGGAGGGTCTTGCCTTCAATTTGAAAAAAAAAAAAAGAAAAAAAAAAAGGCAACATCTGTGAAGCACAATAAAACAACGTGCAATAAAAGGAGGTATGCCAGTACAGTGTGAGCTGAGGTGTGACAGAGGGAAGGTTCTGTGTTCTGTGGAACATGTCAGGGGGGCATCGTATTCAGGGTCCCAGAGCTAGTGCTTCCCCTCTGGGAGCCTTTCAGAAATGAAGACTCTGTCTCTGTGCACCGACTGAGCTGGAAAAGCAATCAGTAACACAAAAGGCAACACTAAATGAATGTGTTCAGATTAAATAGATATCTTTTACAACAACTCACATATCACCAATATATGTCTTTAGATTTTAATCTGAAATATACATGTCTCCGAAGCTGTCATGGTAAAGGAAATAAACAGCCAAGTTGTACTACTAAGGAGCAAAGTAATTAACAGACATCATTCTTCCTAAAAGTATGCCTCAATATCAAGGCATATTCAATCTCTCAGGCATTTATCAGAGAAAAATCTAAAAGATAAGGCAAAAACGACAACTTTACTTAAAAAAATTATCGAGGTTTAATACAAGTTCTCATTGATTTTTCTTCACTAAACAATTCAGTAGATAATTTTAAGATGGACATTATTTAGGGTTTGGATCCAGAGGAAAAAAAAAATCAGATGAAAATCTGTACACAAATGTTTATAGCAGTTCTATTCATAATTGTGAAAACCTGGAAGCAACTAAGATGGCCTTCAATAAGTTAATGGATAAACGAGCTGTGGTACATCCATACAGTGGAATATTATTTGGTGATAGAAAGAAATGAGCTATCAAGGCACAAAAGACATAGAGGAAACTTAAATGCGTATTGCTAAGTGAAAGAAGCCAGACTGAAAAGGGTACATACTGTATGATTCCAACTACATGACATTCCGGAAGAGAAAAATACTGCAGAGACAGTAAAAAGGTCAATGGCTGCCAGGGGTTAGGGGGTGGGGCAGAGATGAGGAGAGATGAATATGTGGAGTGCAGGGAATTTTTATGGTGTGAAATTTTGTGTGATGTTGCAATGGTGGATACATGACAATATGCGTGTGTCAAAACCAAAAACACTGTATAACACTAAGAATGAACTCTAATGTAAACGAACTTTAGTTAATAATAAAACATCACTATTGATTCATAATTATAACAAATGCACCACACTAATGGAAGATGTTAACTATGGGGCAACTGTGAGGGCTGTGGTGGTGGAGGGAGTATACGTGAGAACTCTGTGCTTTATGCGCCATTTTCCCGTTAACCTAAAACTGCTCTAGAAAAAGTCTACTAGAGAAATCTTAAGAAAATCTGAAGAGGAAAAAGACTGGTTAACCTGAACGAACAAGCAATTCCATATTGTACAACGATGCGAATTGCTATAATTTCACACGTCAGTTTATGATGACATATTTTTAATTGAAATAATATGTGTATAATAAAACACCAGGTAATTAGTGTAGAATTATCTTTATTTTCGAAGTGGAGGGGACCTTAAATATGGATAAACAGGTTTGGAAAACTTAGAAATCAACCAATCGTGACTATCAAAAAGTACAAATGTTTCTGAGAAGAAAGAACTGTGTTTGGTTTCTGCGGGGGCAAAACGAATGTGTTAAAGTAAGTGTTGTGAAAAAAACATTTTCCAGCCTGTAAGGATGCAATAAAACCTCTCCTGAAATTTTTATTTATGTTAACACATTGGAATATACCTCAAATCACTACAGATGTCTGTACCTAAATGGTTGAATTTAGCCAGTACTAATTTTGCAGGCTCTCTGAGGGTTCCAACAGCTATTTCTTTATTAACAGACATGTACCATCTTTTCAGCTACTTCAAAGCTTAGGACAATACATGTCGCGTGGCTCATCAGAGAGGTGGACAGTCTGGGGTTCAGAGTGTGGATGGTATAGTCAGACTGCCTAGGTTGAAGTCCTAGTTCCACTGCCTACTGGCCGGGTGACCCTGGGCACGTTCCTTAGCTTTTCTTGGCCGCTGTTTCCCTATAGGTAAAGTGGGGACAATATCAATACTTACTTCATGATTAAATGAATTAATGCATGCAATCATTTGTTCAGGGACTGGCATACAGCTCTCAAATGTTAACTAAAAAACTGATTTTAGGGGACCGTGCCTGCCTGTATGTCATTTTTGGGGGCATCTGTGATAATCCCTCAGGCTGATGGCAATATGAAGACACCTGTATGATGATACTTCTGCTGCTCTGGGATATTAAATATTATCATGTTGGACTCCTCCACTGGATTGTGAACTCAGTGAGAACAGGGGTCAGATCTTAGTTATCTTTGTTAACGAAACTGCGTATGAGAAAATATTTCTCAGAACAGGAACCACACTGACTTCCTTCTTACTGGGAAAGGAATTTTAATTTCAGCTAAAATGCATACTGTTGAACACTTTTCTTTTTTTCCAATGAAGAGAGTAAGCCAGGTAAAGTTTTGATCTACAATACTTTGTCTTAATGATATTACTACATATCAACTTTTAAGATCATCTGTGTCCTAAAGTATTTCCCTTGGGAAGATCTGATTATATTGGGACTTTTGGCTGAAATGCCATCATGTTGAAAACAGAGAAAACAGCAACTGGAGGTTCAAACTGAAAATTAACTGCAAGTTGAGATCTGCACCATTTTAAGTTGGTGAGAGTTCTAATTCACAATCCAACAGTCCCAGACAACAGATCAAACCTGCACTTCTGGTTTTGAAAGGCTTTGGTGAATTCGGTGAGTGCAACTTTAGCTCTTCTAACAATGACTAATATTTATTTAATCAAGATGGGAAATAAGGGTTTGTGATAGCTTGAGAAGCAATAAAGTTTCTATTTTCATGTAAACTACTCAAAATAAATACTAATGGCAGCAAACCAGAAAAATGCCCCGATGAAGAATAGCTTCTGAATAGATGGCCTTTTCTGTTTCATTATAAGCAACAGACAAGTATTTAACTAAATTATTCTCTACTGAGACTATTAAAATGGCTTTGTTATTGCTATCAGAATGACATTTCAGATCCACTTAATTTCAAGAAATTGACTGAAATTCAAATCACAGATCGGGTGTATTTTAAATGGTGCTATGTGCTCTACTCACTATGCTGATAACGGCATTAAAGTAGCTGGATTTAGATAATTGAGTTAACGGTTAAATCAGAAATGCCATATTAATTTCTTAGGTATGTTCACAAATAGCTCTAAAATTGTTATGAGGCTTGATGATTGAAAAACTTTCCCATTTTCTTATTGTTCATTGGTGACATAATTTAGATCAGATGTATATTTAAAATACAAGATTTCCAGAATTATAAAACCAGGAAAAACCTTGAGGGGCATCTCATCCAATGTTTTCATTTTAAAGTAAGAAAACGAGGCCCATGAGAAGCCAGGGGATGTAGTGAATGATTGGGCTCTGGTGTCAGACAGATCTGAATTCCAGGTCCCAGATTGGCAAATTCTTCACTGTGTGACCTGGGGAGAGTTATTTAATCTAAGCCTTAATTTCTTCACCTGTAAAGTGGGGATAATAATTGTACTAATCTCATAGGTTTGTGGTAAATATTAAGTATGAAAAACATGCACAGGACTTAACATGGAAGACTGGCACATTGTAACTACTCAGGAAATGTCAGCAGTTATTACTGTTAATGAGTAACAAGTGACTCCTAAGCCACATAAACAGCAATAGAACTAGAATTAAGAGTTCCTGACACACAGCAGGGCGTTCTTCATCTAAACACAGTACCTGAAATAAATATTCATCGGGGCGCTGACAATTTAGGTATAACTCTACATCAAATAGAACCATGTCAGTCTTTCAAATAACCATCAAATAACCATGTCAGTCTTTCTGCTATTGATCAAAATATTAAATTGGCGATCACATGCTGAGGTCTCAATTTCATGAAGATTTACACACATTTAGCTTTCTATGACCAATGAATATTAAATATTTACTTTGATAACTGTTTTAGTTCAATTATATGCTTTTTGATAGTTTCCACCAAAAGCTGCTCATATAAAATAAATGACAGGGTGTACTGGCCACAAATCAAAGTTAGGGTTCATTCACAAATTATCTTAAATTAGACTCTGGCTAGTTGCTACGTAGAATAAGTTCAATATTGTTTTGTACTGTCAGTCAGACATCACTATAACTCCTATAAGTCTGCTGTGGAAGAAGCAAAAATAAGGGACATGTGAAAGGAAAAGCTAAGGTGTTTCTGCAGTATGAGTGAGATCTGGTTTGGCTAATATCGACTCCTAGGAATCCAGCAGCCACCAATCACAGACATTTGGAATGGCCATTATGGTCAATGCTCGCTATTCTTATATGATTCAACTCAGAGTTGGACGTTTCTCTTATACTAAAAAAAAAAAAAGAATGATTAAGAAGCCTCATAAAATATCAGCTTTATATAATATACTCTCAATACTTTTGCATTTGATAATTTTTAGTTAATTGGCGGTCTTTTCAGTAAATATTCTCAGAGTGTCAAGGAGGTGCTTAAAATATTTTCTTTCTTTTTTTTTTTCAATGCCTACAGCATCTGGTATTCCTAGGTGGTCTCCCATCCAAGTATTAACCAGGCCTGACCCTGCTTAGCTTCCGAGATCAGATGAGATGGGGCACATTCAGTGTGGCATGGCCGTAGACAATATTTACTTGTAATAAACAAAAGATCATTTTTCTTCTCCTAACCTAGAGAATGATCAGTGTTAACATACAATTAACATACAATTAATTTTAGAGCTTTAAAAATAAGAGTATATATAATAAGGTATAAATATATCAAACAGACATCGACTCAAACTACAGAGATAAGCTCAAGTATAAATGTGAAAAAAGCACAAACACCTTTTCATGTAATACCAATGTGATTTGTCAGACCAACAGATGAAGATAATAGTAATTTGAAAAGTGGCAATTTGTATCCATACCCAGTATTTAGTATTCCAGCAACCAGAAATAAAATTGTTTGGCAAACTTACCCGCATTTTTGCACAAGCATCTTGGGTTGATTCTGTCCCCCTGAGCTCTTTTATCAGCATAGAACCTAAATACTAAAATACAAAAAAGTCCAATGATTTATGAAAAATAGCGATTTAAAAGCAAACTGTGAAAGTACTACTGGCTAGGTTTCCTGTCTATAAATCGTTGTATAACTTTTAAAAAACGAACAGTAATCCTAACAAATAATTGCATTTATAGAGAGAACGCAGCAGAGTTAAAAACAGTTCTGAAAGCTGTAAATTGCTCTTTATAATAAAACTGCAGCCATCTTTCAAATCATATTTAACTGCAAAATGGGGGCATCTAAAAATGTTTTCCCTGTTTTTTTGAGGCAGCAATGTCTGCAAAAATAAATCACAGCACCATCTATGTAATTACAGGGTTGTATGAGACAGCTGAGAAGTTGAGCAACACGCAGCCCATTTAGGCTTAGTTGGCTGCATAGGTAATTAACATTAGGCTGTTCTTAGGCAGAGATGCCGTGCTGGATCTTTTTCATTCACAGCTGTGTGCCCTATGATGGTTGATCCACCTGAGAACTGGATGGGAGCGTGCGGGGAGGGAGAACGTCATTCTCAGTTGTTCCACAGCGCAGGGAGCTGAGTCCCTGGTGCGAACTGGCACTGGAGGGCTGAATGGGGTAGAAGGATGAGAAATTCCCCTCCCAGGAATGACCAATCACCTTGCTCTTAGGTGACGCCACCCAAAACTGCCTTAGTACAAAATGCTCCAAGTCCTGGCTGGGAGCCAATAGTTTTTAGCAAAATGTCTATTTTGCCTAATGATTGGCTCCTCAAACTTTTCTGAACCTTTGGTGAGGTTCTTTCCTTTTGTTGTTTATTTTTTTTTCCTTCAAAAGATAAATAATAAGAGCTCTATGTGTCTCTTTTTTAAAAGTGAATTAAAAATAATTATTTTTTAAAAAAATAATTATTTAAAAAAAATAATTATTCTGACATGACAGAAGAGACCCTGGCACTCTGCAAGAACAGGGTTGGCAGTCAGTCCTGCAGACCCGGGAGGTCCCCGAAGGCGGTGTGCAATGGCACAGCAGCAGAGGGCTTGCTTGGTCAAAGGCTTCGAAGAAAGGCATAAAATCTCAGGGATTTGGCGTTCGAGCTTTGGAGGGAGGAGGCATTTCAATCCTACAGATTTGGGGAAATTACTATTGAAATAAATCCAATGCATAAAGATAAATAAGCAGTAAAAGAGGTACAGATAGCACAAGATGAAAAAAAAAAAAGTTTAAATTGCTCTGAGATAACCAGAATGCCCACATCTTAACTAAGGAGAATGATCTTGGTGAAATCCTTATCTTTTAAGGTTTAGGAAAGTTTGCACTAATTGAAATATTTCTTTTTAAGAGAGGCAGTTTCAATACGCTGCCGAGGTTAGTTTAACCTGTTGTAGTCATGACAACCACCTGCCCCAAAATCTATGGTATCTTTTGAAAATTTACTTGTTCAGATCACTCACAATTCTTGGCTAAGCTTGAATCCCTCTCCTATTTAAAAAAAAATGCCCAGTAATATAATCCTAATGATAACAATAAAAAGAATCTGGCATTTATATAAGGTGGTAGACCCAAGGTTTTGAAACCACTGGTGATAGAGATGTCTGTATGTGCTATACTTGCACTCATATCCATTTCAAGATTGCACTTGACAAAATTTCGTTTAAAATATACAGCTATATAAGAAGGCAAAACAGACCTTCAGCTTACAAGATTACAGGTGTTATAAAGCTCTATCTGGACTTTCTCTGAGGAGAGAAGGCTACTTTAAGAAAAAGACAAGGGGAGAACGTTTTAGAAAGATGGACATTTTGGTATATTTTCAATATATAACAGTAGAGAAGCCAGAAATATACTATCTATCTCTACTCACACCCAAATACTGAATGCAGGGTAACTTACAAAAGCTTTGTAATCGCATGACTGGAAGATGAGCTTCTCTGGATGGTGTTGCCAGTACTGTACTGGAGTTGAGGCTGTGGCTTCATTTGGAGGTCGCAAGGTAATGGAAGGTTCTCCCCAGTCTCCCGTCTGAAAATCACATTTATGCTAGAGGTGATATGAGCAGTAGGCAAAGCACATTCCCTATAGCTAGCCTGAGTCCGTCTTATACGCATGCGCTGTAAATGTGCAAATACGTTTGTGCGTATTATATGTATATAAATACTTTCCCTGTTTATGAGGGTTTTATATACGCTAGCATATTTCCCAAAGCTGAGTTATTTTTGAGGAGTGAAAAAAGTTGAATTTTCTATTTTTTAGAATGATACTCTAAGTAATCTTAAAATAAAACATCAAGATATAGATAAATGATGTAATAATTCATAATTGCGTGTTACAACAGAAAAGAGCATAAAGTTTTGATTTTCCTTTTTAAGTTTATTATGGTGACATTGATTAACAAAGAATTTTCTGTTTTTAAACTTGATCATTTGAAATTTTTAGCTTGAATTGCTTTTATGTTCCAAATACTCAATTCTATAAATTTCATTTCCCCAAATATGACACGTACCATGTCCTTCAAATAATTTTATCTTTGGAGAAAAGGTGCTTGTGATACTAAACAAAATTTCAGAAGATTTACTAATGGGTGTCAACTCAGTCCCCTCATTTGAATTCATTTGTATTGATATAATGCCACTGTGATTGTTTTGGATGTCTTCATCTACCTTCTTCGGAATACCTAAGGCACAAATGAGAACTAAACATTAAATACCAAGTTTGATTATATGTGCATATGCATGTATTGAGGATCTTGATTCACAAATATGAGCATGTTCACATATGATGGGATATCATATAACACACATGCCCCCTAAGACAAACCTAAGACGCAAGGACATCTCCTCATTTTATTTATCATTTTCCATGAGGTTAGTCCTGACCTGTTTTATTACGACAGGCATACCTCAGGAATATTGTGGGTTTGGTTCCAGACCACTGCAATCAAGTATCACAATTAAGAGAGTTGTGATCTTTTGCTGGTGGAGGGTCTTGCCTTCAATTTGTGAAAATGCAACATCCATGAAGCTTTATAAAGTGATGTGCAATAAAATGAGGTATGCCTGTATAATGGTTTAGCGTGAGCATCTACAAAGTCCAAGGCCCGTACTGGCAGAGCTTTTTTGGGCTCTTATCTGATTTAGACACTAAACATGAGAGATTTCTTCTCTTTTCCCTGGTCAAGATTCTGATTTTTCAAAATTCAGTTCTCAAATAGACATAACAAACTAGACAATAGGCAGATTTCCATAGCCACTCTTTTCTAACCTGGATTTGGCTGGTCTTATGGAATTATGAGAAATTATCTTTCTCAGGAGTTGAAAGAATATAAAGAGGTCTCGTGAGCTGCAAAACCAAGCAAAAACCTTGGTTGGAGACTAAGTTCTATGGAAGTACGAGCAAATGGGTTGACACTAGGATTTCTTAGGTGGAATCTTCAAGGAGTCTAAGATAAGAATGCGAAATTTTGAATGTAAGTATATGTTTGGGGGGAGAAAGAAATCCTCTGAAAGAATCTAGAAACCTCAAAAGGTTAATAACCAAAATTCTCCAAGAATAGCTTCAATAGGATTTGAGTTTTGGGGAAGAGGACAAGCATGCAAATTTTCTCTATGCAGTTTAGACTTAAATTAGGGTGGCATATGAGGTGGCTGCCAATGCTGGAAAGTGTTAGGCATGGTCATTGCCTTCTGGAAGTTTCTAACTGGCTTTGCAAAACCAGAAGAAAATTCTAGATCTCCCTCAGGAATCCACAGGCCTTTTCATAGAGGCAGAGAGCTTGAAGCCTTTCTCTTTAAGATGGGTCGCCCCAATTGTAGGAAGAGCAAAGCTTGCATCATGCTATTTCCTTGGCTTCTCACAGGAGTGTGTGGCCAGTCCAAATGCCTCTAGCTCCTCTCGCTTGCTCTATTCTGAGCTACTGTGTGAGTTAGTTTCCTTCTGGTTGTCGGTTTCCTTGCATATGGCTTGGTTCTTTTATCCCCCGCCTATTGATGTTGTTACAGCTTTACCTGGGATATCTATTTTAGCATTTTTGTCTGTTTAATGATCCATCTCTGACTCATTCTTGAATTTTCTCTATATTTATGTAGATTTTTATTCTGTAAAAAAAAATAACTGACTGCAATTGATTTTAGGATTAAGTTTTCCTCTGACTTCTGATTTTGATGTTTTATTTTCCTTCTCAAACATCTGGATCTTTATTATTTCTCTTGTCTTCATTTCAACTGGCTGTGATTTGCTCTAAAAAAAAAAAAACTAGTATAAAATCCACATAGCAGGCTATGTGGATTTCAATATTATTTTGAAGCTGAGTGTAATAACCTTTAAGTGATAATAGTTATGACTCTGGAAACATGCAGATATGAGTTCTTAACTAAAAGCTCTCCCTAAATCTAGCAAACCATCCTCTAATCTCCCCCATTAACTTTCTTCCCCTTTCTCCCCCCTCCCCATAAAGCAACAACAACATAGCAAACAGGTGTTGTACACTTAAGTCACAGGTAACACTGTTCACAGAACAACAGAAGTTTGCACGCAACTCCATGGAATGATACGAAGGGAGCCGGTTGACATCAAAAGATCCTTTGAACCAGTGTCTGCTGATGTGACAACTCAAACCAAGCATCAGATCTTCATGTTAGCCCTGTCATAGTTTAGCTGCAGTACCCTGGCCGAGCTTCACAGGCAGTTTTCAAAACAGCCTAAACAAACATGGCAGGAGCTGGGGGTACCAGGGCTTGCCTGGCAAAGGTTGGGAATAGGGCTGCGGGGGAGGGGATGGGGGGGAGAAGCTGGGGTTTCGGGGATGTTTCAGGTGTTAGTACATTAAGCATGCAAATCATGTGCAAACTCATTCTCTAATTGTTGAATTAACTCAGGCACGTTTATAATTAAACTTCAATGTGAGTTCCATACACTTAAAGCAGAACTACAGCCAAATGCTGATCCAAATATTTACATCATCCACAAAAGTCGTAGCAGCCATTTTGAGAACAACAAGCCCCAGCACATACCACCTCCATCTGGAAATTATCTTGATCTCTTATGAGATAACCACTTGAAGAAATTAGTGGCACATCCATTTAGCTTTGTTTAGGCAGCACCATCATCTGCTCTCCTATGACTGTACTTTGTCCAGCAATCACAAACCACCTGCTTTGAATTCAGAGTGATCTGGCAGAGATCACTCTGGCAGAGAAGAAAAATATAATCCTTACTTTATTTTCTTTCTGGCCTTGAAACATTGCTCCAGTCCAAATATTTTTAAATTCTCTACCTTGACTGAATTTTTCTTTCTGGAAATAGAAATTGAATTTTGTCATACTTGGTGCTATTTCCAGAAATTCATTTTCAAACAGAGGGAAACGTGTTCCCAAGATTTCATTTATAAGAAAATAAATTTCCTTTTTCCCTGTAAATTTATCAACTTATTTTTTTTAGCCTTAGATCTAAGAATATTTAGAAGACTTGTAGGTGTCGGTTTTTCTCTATGGAATTAATTTAATGGGAACGGATGGACTTGACATTACACTTTTATAAAAGGCACGTGTGGCCTTGGCCCTCAGGTGGGATTCAGCTTCACGTGGTCGATTGGC
The DNA here is from genome assembly GCF_000325575.1 of Pteropus alecto. Taxonomy (NCBI): domain Eukaryota; kingdom Metazoa; phylum Chordata; class Mammalia; order Chiroptera; family Pteropodidae; genus Pteropus; species Pteropus alecto. The sequence goes on along the minus strand of NW_006437736.1, from coordinate 9,392,466 downwards.
AATAAAGACAAAAGAGTTCAGAGACCAAGGGTGCTTTAGGTCTCAACCCTCCTGGAGGCTGAATTACAGCAGAATGAGCTAAGAGGAGCTAGGAGGAGCAAAAGAGACCGAAAGCAAATAATGGTTTTTGCCTTATATATAAAATCATTTCGAATTGTGAAGCCCACTGTTAGGTCTTATTAAATGGTGCATTCATATCCAGATAATGCCTATATTTTTTCAGGCAAATAAAAAATTAATATTTTTTCCAATTCAAAATGTTTATTAAACATGAAATAAAAGTCAAACAGATCTAAAAATTCTTTTGCCTCAAATAATGATTTATAATCAAATCTTGTCTTTAATGAAAAGTAGATCAAAATGGGTAAAAATGAATTAGAATAAAAAAATAGGAAAAAATTGGAGTAAATTCTGTCATATTTTAAACTATTACTGACTGGCAGTACTTTAAAAAGGCTTAAGTAATTACAGAAGATAAATTAAAATGATTCAAACCACTGTTACTAAATGTCTTCGGGCTATCTCTTTAGAGCTTAAAATACTTAAAGAAAATCTTCCCTTTATTATGTATTGAATAATCTTAATATTCCAATAATTTGGTCATGGCTTCAAACCTCATTTACTTGGTATGTATATATTTATTTATTTCCTTTAGGATATATCAATTAAAAAGAGGAAAATAGACATCATTAACTATCCCTTCAAGCTCAAGTAAAAATTAACCTTCTAAAGAAAGAAAAAACATAATTTAAGATTAGAGTTTTAGATAGAGATTTGATCCCGTTTAATAGGTATTTACCAACTGCCAACTATAAATTCATAGTCTAGCTGAGTTTGAAGGATTATAATTGGGTTGTTCCTAATATGATATAATTAAATTAAATATCTCTTATACCACCAGCTGAAAAATATAAAACCACTGGCCGAATTTAGTTATAATAGAAAAAAAATTCACAAAAATGTATAGATAGATTTTTATTTGATGGCAGAGTCCAAAATACAGCCTTTAAACTGTATCATTTCAAAAGGTAGTAAAGCTTTATGGTTTTAGTTCATATGCACCTGATATCTAAAGCTAATGCTAAAACATCATATCGTATAGCGCTCTTCCCCAAAAAGGAAACTGAGAATACAGAGGGGGAAACATTGTCTATATTCTTATTTTCTTCCTGAGAAAAAAGTTTCCTAAGGATGTCTGTAATTAAATGTCGTGGTTATGACTTAGCTTCCTAACGTGAACAGAAAGGTATGGTATTTTCCAAGCCTTGTATTACTTTTTTAAAATTTCTTCAAAATTAAGATTTAATTGATATTTTAAAATAGAGGTTTTTAAATCTTTTCTACTAGGAACTGCTCCCACCTACCTGCTTGTAAATTTAGATCTGAATATTAACAAACATTATTCTCTATTTCTTCAGAACACTTAATGAAAAACTAAAATGATTTTAAATGACAATTGTTATTTTAAGGTTCCCTTTCAATAATTCTGACCAATATCAGAAATGGGCTCCGCAATAAACATACATAAGATCTAAGTGATTATATTTGCTTTCCATTATATCTAAGGCTTTGAGGAATGCAACATATAGCTCTATGCATTACAGATATGCATTCAGGTATCTGGGTGTGAATGTAAGGAAAAGCCTCCTACAAACATTCACATACACACATGAAAGCAGGATGCTGCTGTAGTTCCTTTAAAAAAAGTCTTCAAAAATAAAGAATGCTAGTTTGGTCAAATGCAGTTGGTTATACTATATTTGTTCCATTTGATGATAAAGAGCAGAGATGGCCACCTCTGAACATGGTTAGCATTTACAGGTTTGGGAGGAACTGCTGGGTCACTGGAGCACCAGCATCAGGCAGTGTATAGTCCCTACCATCCCTAAGAGCCAGAAGTTCCATGCACAGAAGGAGGGGTGTGCCTGATGTGGCACCCCGAGAGAGGCCCTTCGCATGCCACTCCAAGAGCTCTGCTTAGTGATTCTCAACCAAATGTCTCAACCTCTCAGAAAGCAGGCTATCCAATGGGAAAAATTTAACAGGATATGAAAATAGGATTTTATTTTAAAATACCAAATGGAAGAAAAACTGGACATTAAAATGTTTACTTTCCAAACAAAAATGAATTTAAAAAAATATGTGAAGGTGAAATGTGAACATTCGAATATTAAGCAGCTCAGAGTAAAATAGGTCACGGTTTCATATGCGTTTCAAAGATCAATTCAGTACTGTCAAATAGGAAAAGGCTGAGAACCACTTTCAGCTGTAATAGTGCCTCTCCTGGTGACACTCCTCCCACATTTGCATAAAATTTATACAGGATATCATGCAAATCATACTCAAATATTTCTCACGAGTAAAGCGCATGAACCTTTGAGAACTGTTAGACACAATGATTTGAATAGCCCATGGACACGAGGAAGTACAAAATGGGGAAGAAAAACACTGATATATACGTGTATATATATCAATTTACCCTTTTCCTTTTTCCTGTGAAAGCAAGTTAACACAGACACCTGGGATGAAAGCCAAAACTCACAAGGGACAGATTTTAACTGCAGACTTCAAAACCAAGTATTTTTCTCATTTTAGGACAATGTTTGCACGTCAACTAGTCACAAGGCACAGTAAATAAAGTATAATAGACAAAAAAAATCTCAGGAGTCATTAGACACCACAAATTTTCTGCATTGCCAGGACATAGTTTCTATGGCTGTTGACAACATTTTGCAACACATTACATAGCGCAAATTTAGGACGAGAAAATAACCATTTGTAACCTTACATTATGAACCTGATGGATGGCTGAGAAAGGAAATCCAGCGTTCTGATTCGTCCATATTTCACAGACAGACGACTGCTGATATAAACAGAAAACTATCTCATTTTGTCAATATTTAAAACATGGCAGCTACCAATGTAGCATCAAGGAAAGGAAGGAGAAAAATAATAAAAAGCAAAGAAGCACATTTCTTCAAAAAAAAAAAAAAATCAAAAAACAAACAAAACTAAAAAAAAAAAAGTCTAAGTTTTAATAATTGACTTCCAAGCCATTCTTTTGCTTTAAAACATTTTGGGTTGGCTAGAAAAAAAGACCACTTTACAGACTAGCTATATATCAAGAGAAATTACCAATCATGCTGGAAAAAGTGAGCTGTGTTTTACATTTGCCAAAGAGAATAAAAAATTCCTTCCCTCGTCACATCACTCATTTCAGAGGATCAATATTTTTATGAAGTTCAGGAAAGAAGGGAAAAAAATCTTTAGCACAGGTCAAACATTTTGCGTTTCTTATCTCCAAATGACCACGGGCAAACAATGCAATAAAATGACTTTCCTAATTTAGTCACTACTCCATTTGATAAACCTAGGAGATATTTTTCCCTCCAGAGTCTTCAAGGGCAAAACTGTGGTTAACAAGGGGAGAAGTGTCAGTCTGCCGCCCAGCAGTGGGAATGCGTGGTGCTGGGGGTGGCAGGAAGGAGGCTGGAGCGGGGAGCAGGTAGGGTATGGAAGCTCTGTTCTGTTATTCAAGCAGAAACTTTGGGGAACAGCATTTGTGCACCTAATGAATCAGCTCCGTAATTTGTTCTCTCCACTACACCATTACCAATCTAATAACTATCAATTATTGAAAGGCAATAATGTTTGCTTAGGACCAAATGCCAAACTAACCAACACCCCCTCCAGGGAGTTACAGTAGAAACCACTAAACTGACTAGGCTCCTGGCTGGCCTTTACAGAGTTCTTTTTCTGAATTTCATCATTCTAAAAAACACCATGAAATCGAATCACAGAAAATGGCAGAGCGCCTAAACTCATCCAGCGAGCACTGTGAACATCCCCAGAACTCACAAACAAAGGTACGAAGGTCAGTGCAAGAAGAAGATACGGGCATAACCACAACGTGGTTTAGAAACCCAGCAAAGAACAATCTCATCAGCAAACAAAGTAAGGAAAAGAAAGCTTCTCCCTGGCTAAATGTTACCTCCACCTTCGCCCTCCTAGAGACGTCCACTAGAAATTTAACATCTGCCTCCAGTTACAGTGGCACCTCCGCACACATCGACATCCCTGCTTTCCATCCTTCTGTCATCTGGATGGCTTGCTGGGGACAGACTGTCAGGTCACTGGCATTCTGTTAAGCAAGAAAGAGCCCCAGACTCTGACCAAAAGGCACCTCCAACCACCTGCCACTTAAACCAGCTCTGCTCTTCTCAGTTCCTTCGAAACTTCATGCTATTTTCTTCACAGGGGCATCTTCTTCTTCCCACTTTTCAAAAATCAAATCTCTTGCAAGTTAAGTCTTGGTCTCTTTATCCCCCCAGCCTGTCTCCAGGAGCTAGCTGCCATCTGATTTAAATATATCAGCTCCATGCTTTAGTGGGATTATCATCTTAACTGGCACAAACATACTTGTAGGATACCCTTGATCTTTTCAGTATTCTCACCCACAGTTCTGAGCTAATTCTTTTACATAAATCACATCTACCATGCTCATGGACTTTTAGTACCAGAATTAACCCAGGAACTGCCTGTCATCTGACAGACGAAGACACTGACATTCAGAGAGGTTAAGTAGCTAGTTCAGGTCACACGAGGGAGTGTCACAACATACCAGCCTGCTACAATATTTAGGAAGGAGTGCCAGCCTGGTACTGATGTCATCAGAAGGCAGAGGGACTCTCCAGATCTATGGAACTTATTTTACTGATCCTGACACGTGTGTGTGTGTGTGTGTGTGTGTGTGTGTGTGTGTGTGTGTGTGTGTGTGTATGGAACCAGTTAATGGAACAGTCTCAACTCCCCTGGGGTCCAAATACCTGAAAGTTTTACTGTTTTCCAACCAGCACTCCCACATGGGCCATGTCCAGTCTCTCCTCCGTGATGGGCAACAGGCCAACTGATATTTTGGGTCACTTTGAGTCATGAAGGATCCATTTTGCATAAAACTCTAATATCATATCTGATTCAGACATTGCTCTCCCTCACTACAGGCCAGTTTTGGGGCTTAAAAAGCTTGAGGTGGGGTGTCAGTCTTGGATGCCCCTAACCCCAAGCTCTACCTCCATCATGTGCTCACTTGTGGAAGAGGGTGCAGAAGGACAAGGGCCCCTTTCTTATCTGGCAGTGGCTGAGTTGTCTCTGACGGTTGTCACCAGTTATCAGGGCAACACCGACTTGGCCTCGGATGCCCTCCTGTAGGAACGTTCCGGGCCGGGTTGTGCTATGCCCATGTGAGTTCTCCAGGGAGCTCGGCTTGCCAGGGCTGGAGTTCCCACTGCGCAGTTCTCCATGTGAGAGGTCTGGCTCTAGCTTGACCTCCTCCATGCGGCCTTCCTTGTGCCCACACATGCCCCGTGGACAGGACACAGGGGAGACGGCATGAGCCCAGCCTCCCTCTGCATACCCACTGGCATCTCACGGACATATCCTTGCCACGTGGGGCTGGCTATTCGGTGACCACTTCCCCTCTCTGCCAGGATCTCTCTCCAATTCTCCTTTCTTCAGCTCAGGTTATTGCCACGTGCATCTGCCTGCCAGAAGTCCCACTTGGAAAGAGATGCCAGTTTCCCCTCCTGGCAGGCTCCCCTCCACTCTGGCTGAGCATTCCTCTTGGAGCCCTTGTCACAAGGCTTGCAGTGTATGAGAACATGCTCCCATGGGAAGGAGGAAAAGCCTCAGCTCTTTCTACAGTGGCTCAGACAATTCCCGGTCCTTCCTCAGCACCCTCTTCTGCTACATGGGCTGGAAACCGACTCGGGGAGGGTTCACCACCTCTTGATAAACCTCAAACAGGATGTAGCTTCCTCTTTAGAGTCTGCGGTATGTAGTACCTCAAGGAAAATTCCCACTTAGCGCCCTGCTTCACAACTGTATCTTCCGATAGTCACAGAAAGTTACCAGAGTCAGGGAGGAGAAGGAGGGTATCGCGCCATACTTACTTTATGTTTTAAAAATCCATATAAAAATTTTCTCAATGATGGGAGGGAAAAAAAACTACTCTGAAGAGAGTTCGTATGTGGCTTACATTATCTTTTAAAGAAGTCACAATAACTATTTTCCATTTATAAGCTATGTTTTAAACTTCGAAAAAGTAATGCTGCTTTAATTTCCAATAATTAGGTGACTCAATGCAAATGGTAAAAAGTCAGATTTTTAAAAGGGTTTATAGCAAAGGCAGTTAACTGATATTTTAATTATGAAGGTTGTTTTGAAAAAAGCTAATGCATTTCAGATATTGCAGTAATTCTGTTGGCAGTAAAGAATTTACCGGGCTCACAGAGCAATAATGTAAGGTGGGCCAGCCGTAACTGGTGTCTTCGTGACATGAAATGGCTCTTCTAGACACATGGTGACCAGATTGAGCGCTGGAATACATTTTTGAAATATGAAAGTTTCCGCCGTAGGGTTTCATTATATTTATGAAGATAACATTTCAGGATACGACATATATTAAAATACTGAGGTTTGAAAAGTTTGGGGGAAGTGATGAAATTTCATCTGAGGCCCCAGTTCCTAGAACAGTAACGGTTTAAATCTAAGTATTAATTAAGCCTTAGTAGAACATCTTCATCTGTAAAGACGAATAATAGTACTTGACCTACATATTTCATTGGGGTGTCGTGCAGCTCATGGTAAGCTTCATGAGAGGGGGACCTTTTTCACAATTTCTAGGACCTAGAATACAGAAGGCTGTCAAACGGATTCACTGAATAAATGAAATCATAGAATATATTCAAAACGTCTCGGTAAATGGTAAAGCACTACAGGATCATTAATTAATGTTCTTCATTATCATTTGTAGGTGGTCCAGTCTGTTCTTTAACCTATGTCACTGCTGACACACTTCTGGCAAAATGCAACAGAAATTAGCCCTGCAGACTTCTTGGTAGAAAAGTTCTTATTTTTTTCCCGATAAAGGCTGAAAAAGGGCTGGCAACTTTGTTGAAGAGAAAAAGAAATTTTATAATTAGCATATGTATATGATAAAGAGCTGCTTATAGAGAGCTTGGAAGCAATTCTATAAAAGGATGTTAAACACCCCTGGGCAATTCAATTTGCTTATTAATTTTCTCTCAATCCCCTTCCCACATATACCACAAAGACTAATGCAGTTTATCTGAACCTAAATTACCATGAAATCCAAACAACTGGGGGTTGAGTAAAGATAAAGTAGTCTTATATAACTGAGATATAATTAATAATTTAATGTTTATTTCTTTGACGATAAAGTCAATACACGTTTGAAGGTGTCTAATTTTATCTTTAGTTCAGACCTGTCTCCTGAGTCTGGAAATGTTTTCTTAAAACACACACACATCTCATTCTTGTTACCATCTGTATCTCAGCTTGTCATGAATTCAGTTCAGAAAAAAAACTGTACTTGCACTGAAATCTAAAAAACAAAATAAAGCATATTACCCATCTCCAGGGTTTTTCCTCCTGAAGGTGGACTTCTTTTCTGCTCAATTGGCAGGGACCCAGTAGCTTACAATAAATTATCTCTCCTTTATCATCCACTTTCCCCATTTAACTGAAGCATTCTCAAAAAGTGCTGTAACATCTTCCACTCAAAGCAAAGAGATTCCTTCCCTTGACCCAACGTCTTCCTCAAGCTCCTGCTCAATTTCTGTTCTTCTTTAAGAAGCAAAATTCCCCAAGAGGTGTCTATATGCTCCAAGAGGTGTCTATACAGTCTCCACTTTCCCTTTTCCTGTGCTCACCTGAGCCCACTCTGCTGAAACTGCTCTTCTCAGTACCCTCCACCCTGCCAAACCCAGTTTTTCATTGGTCTCAACCTAACTGACACAGTTGATCACTCCTTCCATTTTTCAGAATCCTATGATCCGATCATCCTCTGAATCCTGCCTGGAGTGTCAGCCCTCAATCCTTTTCCCTCTTCTGGCTATACTACGTGGTCTCATCCAGGCCTAACTTCCTAATTTGTATCTCCGGCCCAGCCCTCTCCTCTGAACTCCAGACTTGGATATTCACCCACCTTCTTGACACCTCTACTTTGATGATTAATAGTCATCTTAACCTTAGATTAGATGCCCGAAACCAAGCTCCTGATTATCTCACCTCTACTATAAGCTTTCTTATCTCAGCAAAAGCCAAACCCCTTTCTCCAGCTGGAGTTGTCCTTTCACTCACATTTCATACTCAACCCAGCTGCAAATCCTGTCAAATCTACTTCTAGTATCTTCTCACTCTCCTATTACTATCTGTCCTTTCTTACTCTGATTATTCTATTAGCTTCCAAACTGGTCTCATAGCTTTCGTGTTTGCACCCTTAGTCCTTATATTCTCAATACAATAGCCAAAACGGTCCATTTAAAATTAAAGCCAGACCATGTCACTCGGCTCTATTTAACTCAGAAGAAAATTCAGAGTCCTAACAATGGCTGGCAAGGATCTCCATCCTTTGGCGCCAGCCCTGCCTTCCCTCTCCAGCCCGCTCCCGACTACTCTCTCTTGCTCACTTGGTTCTGAACAGCAAAGCACACTCTTGCTTCGAAGCTTCTGCATTTGTTTCCCCCTCTGCCTGAAATGTTCTTCCTCCAGATACTGCAGGACAGGCTCCCTCTCTTCCTTCAGGTTCTACTCCAACGTCACCTTCTCTGAGAAGCCTTCTTTGAGCACCTAGCATTTTATATCCAAATCAAGTCAACGCTGCCCATACTGTAAAACACTGTAAAAAGATTATTCTTTCAAGGAGAAAATGAAAATTTGAAACAAACAAACAAACAAACAAAAAACCCCCACTTTAGAGCTTAAGAACCTGTCTCCCTGGCACCCTGACATTCATTTAAAATAGTGACTACTCATCTGTTGGGTACAAGGCATAGGTCACAAAGGGATCCACTTTGCTTTTAGTTGGTGTTTATAGAATGGAAATTGCCGTGAACACCATCCTTTGTCCATTGTCAGGACCAGTGGTAAATTGGGATCCAGAGGCTGATGGTGGGTCTTGGGATGGAGCAAGCTGACAATAGCTCCATCTACTCAATACTTCCAATTAGGCACTGAAAACCTTCCGGGAGTCAACCGATGCTGTGTAGCTAGTTTAATAAAGAAACTTGTATAAATATAGCCCTCTGGTCAGATTCTATCAGAGATAAAATTTTCTGCCTTGTTCTAGCCCTGAAAGAAATTGGCTTTTCCTCTGTTTCTGCCTTATGTTTGTCATAATTCTTTCACACTGCGGGGTGTTTAGAAATTGACCAGCAAGAATCCAACGAGAAATAGGAAAGGTTTGGAGTGAAGGCTAAAGGAATAATGAAGTCAATTCCTTCTCTTGGATGACAGCGCTTCTACAATAAAACAAAAACAAACTTGAAGAGCGAACCAAATAGCTTCAAAGTCGAAAGAAAAAAGGGTGCCCCAAAGAAAGAGGCCTCGGTCAGCAGCCAGCAAACTCAGCAGCTTCCTGAACAGAGATTAAAATGAGATGAGATCTGTCAAAGGAGGAAGTCAAACAAATTTAATTCGGTCAAGAAATAACACACCAAACATCTCCTAGGCATCTTTTCTTCTGGCAGTGACAGCCCTGTGGTCTCTTCTTTCACGGGCATTAACTGAATCCTGCCTGGAAATCAGAGAATCACCACCTTTTGTGTCTCCTGTGTTCCCCAGAGGCCATAGGCCAGCGTCTTATCATTTGATCTGTTGTGGAAACAGGGACAATCCTCCTTCTCTCCTCTCAGGTGCACTTTGTGATACATACAGGGCCTTCTACCAACTGTGTGTGATTCTGCTCTTCAACTACACTGTGAATGTCTCAAGTTCAGGGTTTCTTACCATGGACCCTTTAAATGAAAGGTTTCAGATGAACTATTTTATTTGCAGGGAATGCAGGACTCAAGAAAATGCTGCTTCCTGTTATTTCTCTCTTTCTGAAGAGCAGTCCTTGTTCTTCATGATCGTGACCTTCCCCACGTGTCTGCGGGGAAATTCTTGGACAGATCAGTAATCACATGCTGGAAGTGAAAAGCCAGGCCAACAGTTGTTTCTCCATGTGTGACCTGCTATTGGTAGTGTCAGCATTAATCAATCTGGCAAGAGTGGGAGGAAGTAAATACCACGTTTGGTCCGTCATAAGTACACTGGCATCGTATATATTCCGATATTACTTGTAGCCTGCACAGATTTATGATTTTCTCTCCCTCTACTCCTTCCTTCTTCCCTTCTTTCCTTCCTTGTTAACTCTAATTCTAGTACCAATAGCACATAAAATAAGCCCTAGGCTCCCAAAGTAGAAGAGAACTATAGGCTATGTGATTCCTGTTATTCATTTGTAGACATAATATATAACCTGCATTGCCTAATAGGATAGTTGTTGCCCTAAATGATATTACACAATTATTTATGAAATCTCTTCACAGGAAAAAAATAGAGCAGAGGGAAAAATGGAACACTGTAAATCCAGGCCCTATTTGTTCAGCTCCCCGTGTTCTCCGGATGTTGCAGGGAATTTAAGTCAATTGGGATCATGCTGTTTATTGCAATATGTGCTATTTTACTTGTTCTACCTCAGAGTTTGGATGCCACTAAAGACATTTTTCAGGACCAATAAAAAGCAGAAATATTAATAACTCATTCAAAAAAGTAACAGCTTTTTAAAAAATCATAACGAAATGCTGCAGAGAAACTCGATTTCGCAAAGTAATATTCTTTGCCTGTAACATCTCTTTAAAATATACTTTATGTTCCTTTCTTGAAATGGAGGATATCATTTTTTAAAATTTAAACTCATTTATTAACTATATACTCAACACTGCTTCCTGTCTCTGGTAAGAAAATAGTTATTGGACAAAGCCATTCATTCAATTATGTTTATTATTTCCTCATTTTATCCTTGTGGAAAATATGGAGAAACAAGGTCAAGTTGAACAATCATCTTGAATGATACCAACCTAAGAGGTTTCTCATAGAAGGCTACAGTTTTTTCTTCAGTTCTGTTTGTGCAACATTGAAATCAATAAATTGTAGGATTTCTTGAAAGGCGTGCTTTTTTGAGGTAAGCTTTTTAAATGAGCACATTACATAGCTGAGAAGGATCACTGACACACTGAGTGTTGACTAAGTTTTAAAAAGGCTTTGGTAGACTAGGATTACTGGATAACCTTGATAAAACTATTTTAGCTGGAAAGTAATAATGCAAGTGTAAAATCCCACATTAAGGTTACACACACACACACACACACACACACACACACACACACACACACACACACACACAGTACTGCTGAAAGCTGAGAAGGGAGGTGTGGCTCATGGCCACTGATAAAGCCTGGGAAACTTTTGTGAAGAAAAGCTCGGTGAGAATTGATGATACATTAATGCAGCTAAGCATGAACATCAAGAAAACAGATGTGCCCAGAGCTGAGGAATCAGGATGATGTGTAGCCCACATCTAACTCATCAGAATGATATTGGCAAGGAGCTGGATATGATTAATAGTGAGGGGAAGACATCGAATTGTCTTCAGTCTTAAAGAACTATTTTCATCAAGAAGGAGCAGGTTTATTCTCTGTTGTTTTGGAAGGCAGAATTAACTATGTAGGAATTTTAAGAAGGCTTATTTCAGTTCAATATAAGACAGAAGTTCTATTAATTAGAACTTTCCTAATGGTGGGGCTGCCTCACATAATGAGGGCCACCTTTCCAGTGACAATTTTAAGCAGAAATTTGTGGTTGTCTGTTAAGGATGCATCATGAGACAGGACTAGATACATTTTCTGGCCCCTTCTCACCCTAAAATCCTGTTTTGTTTTTTTTTAATAAGAAGAACAGAAGAATCACCTAGGTGTTAAATGCATATAAAGAATGACAACCTTTTATGAAGCTGCATTCAAACCTCATTAAAATAAAGACCTACACAGGAATGGGGCCACATCATTTCATAACCGTTTACATGAAGCAATTGTTTGCTATCCCTGAAATGTAAAGAATTAAAAATTGGATGCTAAGAGTAAAGGATTTTCTTCAAATACAGTGCTTACCCATGCTACCTTAGAAGTTCAATTCTCTACTTGTCTTGAATTTTTATCAGGTATTAGATGTTATTAACAAAATTTGTCAAAGGACTCAAAACATTGCCCTGGAGCTGTTTAGGGTTGTAGAATTTCTAGAATGTTTCATGTCTGCTGGTACCCAGTTTGTAGAGACACCCTTGGGTGTTCATCAACACAGTAGTTAAAGTGCAGGCTGTGAAGGCAGACTGCCTGGGTTTGAATCCTGGCTCCACGTCTTATGGTCTGTGTGGCCTGGGGTAAGCAACATAAACTCTCCGTGCCTCAGTTTCCTCATTAATCAGTGCTGGCTCTACCAATGATGATGATGAACTACCAGATCCAAGCTAGTCAGGAGATACACTACCATTCTAGGTAGTTTATTTCCCCGCCCCTCCAAATTTGAGAGCATCTCAATTTGTGCTCAATCTGGAGTCCTAGAAAGATGTGATTTTGTGGTGCCTCTAACCTTGTGTATTTACGGAGTGCTTGGTATAAGGAAGTAAAAAAATGACCACGGAAGAGTCAGGCCTTGCCCCTACATAAAGCCAACATACACTTTAAGAGAAACGAAATATTTTAACATAAAATGTAATGATATATTTTGATGTATGCTAACTCATAAAGTATTTAAAAGTATTTAAGTACGGGTATTAGCCATAAATCCTTTCCACAGAGCTCCAATGCTAATTAGGTTATGACACAGACAGGAACTGCTTGTACAGTGTTTGCATCTCTAAGAATAATTGTTTCCGTATCAGTGAAGAGGTATTAGTTGGGGCTTACAAGCTGGAAAATAGAAATAGTTTTGTAAAACATGGCTAAATATTATGAGCTTTACTTTAAAATACCTTTATTCCTAGTTGCAGTTGAAAAAGCAGAAAAAAACTAGAAGTTATCTCAAAACAATAATTTCTAAAACAACCCAAACACGTACCCTTTGTAGTTTGTAAAATACTTTGACAAATACTATTTTTTGTGCCTCATAACAATGACGTGAGGTGGGTGTTAATCTCACTTTAGGAAGAGAAAACTAAGGCTCTGAGTAGCTAAGAGACTTGTTCAAGGTTACAGAAGTAATAGGTATCAGAGATGAGATTTTTAACCCTGATCTCATTACTTCAAATCTGGTATTTTAAAAAAGCTCATTAAATTAAGCATGAAAAAATGAAATCAATACCCATGTGACCTAACAATTTTCCATCGGACAGTCTCAGAATTTGAACGTCAAAGTAGGCTTATTCAGGCACCCACAATTGCTAGCTCTGCCTGCCTAGAAACCATACCCGTTTCCGGCCATGGCCCTTTGACTCTTTGAGGAGCCTCCTTTTCACCCCTCAGTCTATGGGGTTCAGGTGGAGCTAAAACCACCTCCAGGCATGTGACCTATGCCTGGTTAACCATAACACACATACACATGCGCGCGCACACACATACACATGCGCGCGCACACACACATACACGCTTCCTTTGTGATTCGCTCAGGACAGGTAAGTGATGCTAACCAGGTTGATCTGAACCAGTGGGACTCAATCCTAGGACTTTTGCGGGGAGCTCTTGGAAAGATAAGCCCTCTTTCTTGTCAGTTCAAGTTTAACAGGAATCGGACTTGAAACTCCCCTCATGCAGAGAAAGCCTGTTTGGGAAAAAAGCCAACCCAGAGGAGAGCAGAGCTGAGACGTGAAGAGCCAGAGGGCAAGAGATGTGACGAGCACTGGGATCAAGCCGACCCGGACTTCGCAGTGAAATGGTTCAGGTACACGCCCTTTTCTGCTTAAGACGTCTCAACCTGGATTTTGTTACTTGCAAACAGCCAGAAGAGTCCCTACAGATATATTACTTTAACAACATACGAATGGAATTAACTCAGACAGCACTGCATAATTAGCCCTATTTCCTCTAGACATTGAAAAAAAAAACCTTTCTCTCTCTCTCTCTCTCTCTCTTTCTTTTTTCTTTCTTTCTTTTTCTTTCTTTCGCACTGGAAAAAGAAAAGGAAGAGAATAACAGAATTCTTTTACCCTTGAAAATTTAGCAAGGTCAGATTATACCAGCCAAAACTCTGATCTGTGGACCCGAGAACTGGACTGAATATAATGAGAAACATTCCAAAAATTTAACAAGGGGAAAAATAGCCTGGTGTGCCTTTTTGTGAGCAAGCTGCTCAATGTCAGCCAGCCTAAGGCACCACGAAGCATCACAAGGTCAATGCCACTGAAATAGGGTTTTTATATATTACCAGATTTCTTATTTATTCAGTTGAAAATAAGATCTTTTCTTTTGATTTTTTAAAAAATTTATGGTTTCGTTTTAATTGGAAACGTTCACCTTGGTTAAGTCTCAGCACATGGAGGTAACATGGGGACATCAGAGCGTTTCTAGCAAAATGACTGGAGGTATGTAGGTCTGTTTGGCATCTGTCAGAACAAACGCCTGGCTGTCTAACTTGACTCACAGATGGGCTCGAGAGAGAATAAAAGAACCAAGACTTGTAAAATGAGTATCAAAACCTAAGACGTACCCACCTTTTCCCATTCTTTTTAAACCCCAGTATACAGGACAGACAATAACATGTCAATGTGGCCTGAAAGACACTGATCAAATTGGAATTTCCTACCAAAGCTGTCAAAAGGAGAAAAGGCAATTAACTTTTCCCATTAATAAACAAGGTGTACAAGCTATCAGTTTTAAGTGCCTGGTACGAAAGCAACATTTTTTCCCCCACTTTTGCTTGGAATGATGCCTTTGGGAATAGATGGCTGGTGGTCTAGAGTTTCTGGCTTGAAAGAGGGCACAGATATTATCAATATCTCAAATTATCTCTGAAGCTGGTATGTCAGCTTGTCAACTCAACAGGTGTCAAATCAGAAGTACCTGATAGAAGAGCTTACTGAGTTTATTCTTAACCTGCTTTTTTGGGTTATATATTATCCATCTGTGCTTAAGTATTAGGAGTTGCTTTTTTTTAAACCTTCATGGAAGAAAATGAAGTTATGGACATGCTGAGCCTTTCTGAGTAGTAGCTAAGTGATGAAAATCTAAATTAAAAACTTGCCATTAACTTATGGGCATTAAAAAATCTGATATAATACAACAATAAGAACACTTGTATAGTTTTGGGGAAAAATCCCTTAGGAAAATGATGTTTGTTCCTCTTTACACGGCTGCGCTATTTTCTGAAGGTTGCATCTGTAAATTTCCATAATACCAGAGAAGCAGGGAGTATTTCTAGGAACAATCCCAGGGAAAGTATAAAAGAATAAATTACTATCCTCCTTCTTTCCTAGAGATGGCTACGTATCTGCCTCATGGTTTTTTGAGTATCCATGTTTCTCTAGCTAAGGAATTTCATCGAAGGACAAAACAATCCTTTCTTTTTCAGTTAATGTTTTATCTCATCATGTTGCAGTAATAACATGTTAATACTGGAAGATATCCTTTGCTGCGTACTTTTATAACCTGTATTCGCAGAGAACTGTTCCAGCTATCCTTTGCTTTCCTTGCCTTTGATGATCGTTCTGCACAGATCCCTTCTCCATCATGTTAGATATTCCTTGGCAGCCTTCATATTTATGCAATTATAATAATAAAGAGGAAAATTTCAATTCCATTCTCAACATTTTAAGCATGGATAACATTAGAACAAAAAGATAGTTTTTATGAATACTACAGCCATCTGATAGCTTTGGCCCTATAACAATCAGGGACCTTTGATTTTGGGACTGATGGGTGATATATCTGAATTGATAATCAAATATATATATACATGTATGTATTCACAGTCTGGAATATGCATTCACATAAATTATCTCATCTGATCCGAACCTGAGAGGTAGGCATTACCCACATTTTAAAGACAAGAAAACTGAAGTTCAGAGAAACTGCATGATTTGGTGGAGGTCACAGCAAGAAAGAAACCAAATCAGAACTCCAACTGAAGAAGCCATTAAGGAAACAGCATGCAATGTGGAGAAAGCCCACCAGCAAGTACGTCTCTGTAAAAGCAGTAAACTCCACATCTACCTGCAAAGCTTTTCACAAACATAGGAGGACAGAGTTCTACCAAGATGTTCAAGGTGGGTTCCCATTAAAAGGGTCAACAAATATCCACTGTAGTTCTGCATTTAAAGGGTTTTGTGGTGATAACCATGTCCTGATTCAATAAATGCCCACTAAACTACTAGTGATTTTATTCTTGTTCTGCTCGCTGTGCCTACGTTAAGTGTAATCTGTTATAGCATATGACAATTTAGTATTTGTTGAACTGTTACGAAAATATTTTATATCATTTTAGAACAGAGGCAGCCCACAGGGCATCGGGAACCATGGAAGAACCAGGGTACGATCAGGGACAGCAGAGCTGGAGTGCTGGCTCTGTCACGTACCAGTTGTTAGGCAACTCACTCACCCACTTGGGCTTCCTGGGGTACAGGATGAGCTGTTGTGAGGGTTAAAATATGGCACCTGGAATCCCAGGGATGAATCTGGCCATGGCAAGGCTTCTATATGGCTTGGTTTCCATTTCTCTTCTTTTAACAATATCAAAAGAATGAATATTTGTAGAACTAATATAATGTGTAAAATGCTTTCAGATAAAGAAGGAATTGATCTAGTCATACTTATTAAGTAATGCTGTTTGGATCAGAAATGATTAGACTGAACTGAATCTACTTTCTATGATTTAGAAAGAATTTAGACAAAGCCTTTAGAGAGCCTAACGCATTGCTTCAGGCAAATTCTAATTTGGTTTCTTTTGGCTGCACCACCCGGACCGAGCCCTGTAATATTTCAGTTTCCTTGCTTTTAAAATGTGGATCATGCCTGCTTTCAGGTTTGTGTTCTTCAGGCAATATTAATAATTTTATTTAGATGAGAATATTCAAAGCACAAGGACTTCCACATTATGAATAATCCTCATTAATATAAAGCTGAAGTTTGTGCAAAAATCTACATTTCTCTTCCTGTTTAGGAGTCTTTTTATTTTCTGCAAATAGAAGTACTATTTCATTTTTCCATAAGTATCTTCTATAAATGAAGGCCTTCTATAAATGATTTTAACTTTTGCACTGGGGAACTCTTTTCCCTTTATTCATGACTTTGAAGAATGTGATCCCTAAACTTTATTAATTCCATTACTCTCCTTTAGTATTCATTTTAAGAGTATTTTGACTCCTCCTAAATATCATTCAAGAAAATTTCTAAAGATTAAGATTAGGCTCTAAATACCGGAAATATTCTCCCTTCCTTTGACATATTTTCACTTACTATCTCATCTTTGCAGAGCTTGGACTTAAAAGCGGATGTGCCATGTGCTACACGCACATCAACAGCTGTGTCGGATACCTTGTTTGTGCTAAAATGAGATAACAGATGTGGAAGTACTTTAAAAATTTTAAAGCTCTATATGAATTAAGGTATTATTATAAAAATGTGAGTGCAACATTTATTTATTAGGGGTATGGAAATGGGGAAGCATTTCAGAGCTTCTGAGCTAATGTGTACAATTTAGAATTTTAGGTTAGAAAAGCTATATTTTTAGCACAATAGGGAACCCTATTGTTTAAATGTGTTTACATCATTACATTCAGTGGTTTAAAAACTACTAGTAAAAAACTCATTTGTTTCTCACATATTCATTTAAGACAATTTGACGCAAGAATATTGGTTATATCAGAATAAAAGCAAACAATAGCCACAATTTTTGCAGATTCCTCGTATTCTAAGATAGCTATTTTTAATATTGGTTTGAATTGAAAACAAGTAATTATATACCACTCTAGTGTTACCTTTAAAAAAATATTTGCCGACAAATAAACTTAATAGGTAGAATGGACATTAAATGTATCTTCATTTAACTTTAAGCATTACTTTTCCAAATTAAGCAAAGCATTTCCAAACATCTATTGAGCAGACCTTAAGAAGGCAAAACTCCTCTGAATTATTGCAGTCACAAAGAACTTAAGGTTTCTGGCCTATGGCTGGAATTCCAAAGCACTCTAGTGGGAGCTCAGATAAATTTAAAGAAGTAAGCGGGGTTCTGAGAACATGAATCTGTCTGGTGATTCTCTAATAACTGCATTTTCCTTTCTTTTAGCAAGGAAGAAAGAAAGCCTGAAGATGGATGTCTGAGACAGCAAGGTACAGACTGGTTAGGCATGCATTAAGCACACTACAGTAGGCCTTTTGAGAGAAACCCCTTGGGAAAGAAACATGGGGACTGAGCTCCAGGTGGGGAGGAGGTGTAATTAGCTGTCCGCTTACCGGAATCCTAATTGCTAACTCAAATCTTCAGGAAGACTCAACTTTATAGGCTAAGCACATAACTTTGGGGAAGAATGTGGTCTACAGAAAGTACGACGGCTTTTTAAAAAAGCAAGTAGATTTTTAAAAATTAGTATAGCAAACAACCAAAACAAGGGAAGAATAAGAAAAAAAACATCAACTGAGTGGATGAGTAGTGAAAAAGTCACATACATAAAACTGTTCAACATCAAAAGTACCAAGTATTTAATATCTCGAAAGGTAAAAAAAAAGCTTCGAAATGGCACTATTTTTAAGAGGTCCATACATGTTCATTTTTCCATGATTTCGGGCATTTCCAGACTAGAAAACATTCTTAAAACAAACGAATAAAAGGCTACAATTAACGCAACCTAAAGAGTTACGATTCTGGAATCCCTTTTTCTTATTGATCAGATTCCTGTGGTCCCATCTCTTCTTTTCTCTGCAGCAAAAGTGCTGTACTGAACAGCAGTATTTTAGAAAATTTCTAGCAATCTAGTTGCTGATGCAGACCTGTGTCTATACCAGTCTTTCTATCATCAGTAACAGTACACGTGAGGTGAATAAGCACATTCACATGGATCCACTGTAGGTCACCACATCCCATCCGCCTGCTTATCTCTCTCCTCTTTCTGCTTTTGGGCCTTTCTTGCCTGGCCAGATACAAGTTCATTCAGTTTTCTCAAGAACAACATAATTCCTGAAAGCAACACATTCTGATTGGAGTGACAAGAAAAAGATCTAGGCTATTCAAAAGATACACTGCCCCTAGCTTGTGAATCTCCTAAAATAAATAAATAAATAAATAAGGAAGAGAGCAGTCTTGTTAGATTACCTGAGTGTTCACACATAGATGGAAGAGTAATTAATTTCCTCTTTGAAAAAAATCGTACTATGCGGAGATGTTTCATAAATTAGATGAGCAGCTGAGATAGGTGATTCTCTTCCTGAAGCTGGCACAGTCAATAAAAGCTAACGCTCATTAATGCATGATTGCTCCTTACCCAGAGAAGAGAAGGGTTCAGAAAGACTAGGTTTATATTAACACACAAAGACTACATGGTTCAAGGTTAAAACAAACTTTGTCTCTAAAATTCTGCCACTAGAGAGATTTAACCACATTTGTGATCCACAGATACTGACAAATAGCAGGAAATATATGAACGACTTGGGGAAAAAAGCTTTCAGGCTCTTTATTTAAAAAACAACAGTGAAGACATTAATAAGGATTAGAAGGCAATACTTAACAAGAGAGAAAGGAAAAATTATTCTTTTCTGTCTCTCCTACATTTTCCATCTCCCTTCAATAAAATATTCTCCATAATCCCAACATTGCCATTCCTTGCGCAAAGAACTCTGAGAACAATTCAAAATCGAGAGAGCTAAAAAGAAACACAATATCCCAGGCTCTTTCTCTCCAGGGCATTTGCAGGCAGAATAGCCATGGTTTCCAGAACATTCTCTTCACATTTTTCTTTTGTGAGTGGCTGCATAGAATGTTTACGAAAGGCTTTTAAAAACAGAATCTCACCAAACAGTTGAGAAAAATATTTAACAACCCGGGCGAAGCAATTACAGTCAAATTTTCACCTCGAGATTCTCATCTTAGGTGTGGGAGGCAGAGAGAAGCCTCTTAATGCACCAGTCTGAACCTAGAATGAGGATGAAGAGAGTTGAATCTGCCAATATTTGTCAACAAATCCCTATCTTTGAATCTCGGGGCGAAACGGCAGAGCTAGCTGCCTCTCTCTGAATGCGTGTTAGGCCAGTGCCACTGTGCGGTCGTGGTTGACTTCAGTTTCTGAGCAGCAATCTGAGGACAGGCCAGACAGATATGGACTTTCATACCCAAAACATAGAAAGATCTGAACGTGACAGATCTCTCTTTTCAGTTATTTGTGTCAGGCAGCATCATCATTTTCAGCCGCTCGAGGTGACAACGAGAGATGATGCAACTAGTCCCAACAGTATAATTCTGTGTAAATGTATAAACTTGAAAGGAAATTAACAATATTACCTGGAGTTACTTCCTCCCCCGACTTCTGCCCTGTCATCCAGCCAATTTACATTTTATAACGTAGGCTTTTATTATTCATTTTCGTTATGATTTGATTCTTGCACAGTATTATTCCCTTTAGAGCAAAGACTTGCTGGATGCAATGAGATCAGACATAATTTTTTTAACAAGAATGTGTAATAAGGCTCTGTGTATACCTTCCGTTCCCAGAAAGGTCTGTCTCAGCCTAGTTCAAGTGAGCGGGAAATGAAAGCCGTGGCATAAAAAAATGGTAAAGTTCCAGTTAGTGTGGACAACAGGCATCCATCGTAAGCTGTTATTCAAAATTAGAATGCATTACTTGCTACGGAGGAAAGGCGACAACGTCACAGAGGCTTTTAACACCTTACCTGGGCCATCTGCCTCTCCAGTTTTGATCGGGGAATATCATCAAAGTAGTTTTCATTTCTTCTCCTCCTTGCATCGCCCTGCATGATAATGTGAGGAACGTCTAGGGAGCCACCAGTGGTGTAAGTGCTTTGGCTAAGTGATGGAGACAACTGAGGAGGAGTGTGATTACCACTGGGTTCCTGAATGGAAATACATCATGAAGTAAATACCATGCTTTTGTGGCTAACCTTTGGTTGCAAAATTGTGAAATACTGACAAGACAAACTGCGGGGGTGGGGAGTCATTCTTGAATCAACTGCCAAGGAATGGATGACATTCCACCATTTTGTTAATGGCACGATCTAGTCAATACCTTTCCCCCTAAATATTTCAGGTCAAAGGTTTAAAGTATAAAGAATCAGGCTGTTTTCTTAACCCAGCACTCTGGGTGATCTCAGAGGAGAGTAGCACACAGATGTCGGGCACCCCTGACGCTGTCACGTCGGTTTACAAGGAGCCGTGTGTTCACATGGACGAACTGTCCTCACCACGGCAGATGCCATGATGAGAGAGCTACAATGAGAGCCAATGGGTCTTGATCCTCCACCAGAGAGTGGTCTGGCAATCAGGTGGGGAAAAGGACGCAGCATGGAGAGATGGCATGTCACACGTACAGATGGCAGAGTAATGCATACGACAGTGGATGCGTTTCAGTGGTAAAGATGACTCAAGCTGAAGGAAATTGGTCAGAAGAAAGATGAGGTGCAGCAGACAGCTGGGCTCTAGTGTTTGCAAGTAAGAAGAGGATTGAGTTGCGCTAGTCCCTGAGCCTCCCTCAGATTTCTGGACAAAGTTAAGGTTCCTTTGACAAGTTAAGATTTGGCATGTTTTTCTTGGGAATCTCTGTTTGTTGTTACCCTAAATCTCTTCCAGGGAACCAGAGGGATGGGTTCAGAAGGGGAAAGAAAGAGAATAGGGTAAGTAGCAGGAAATGACTCCTCTAAACAGTCATTTTAGGATGATTATACTGATGGTGCCTATATCTTTTTTCCCTTTAGTGTAGCAAAATGAAGGCAAAACAATAATCTCTTTTACCCTCTTTCCTGCCCCCCAATTTATTTGAAGCTCCTCTTATTGTGGGAGAAAAAAAGCTCCTATTTCTCCTTTCACTACTCCTAAAGCCCTCAACTAGCTTCCAAATGTCCCAGTGTCTCCCAATTGCCCTAAAAATCAATTTTCCTCAGGGCTCCATTCTGGAGCTACTTCTCCTACATTTCCTGAAATCTTTGCACATTTTCTTCTTTAAAAATGAATCGGACTCAAATCTTAACAGCTCCTCTTCTGCCCGACCCTCTGCTCTCTTGACAGTGGTCATGCTGTTTTCCGACGTTCACTGATAAGAGGCATTCTACCGCATTTCATTGCTGGCAGTTATGTCTAAATGCCATGCGTTGTGTTCATCATTTACTACCACTTCCTTTTCTTATACTTGCAGAATGGGAATCAGAAGTGAGCAAGGTACAGGGCTAACTAAAGAGAACAGAGTTGGAACTCTCCGACCGGTCATGGAGATTCTGGTGTTTTGATAAATTTTAGAAAAGTTCCTTGAGGCCTCACAAAACCCAGTGACTATTTTGGCGGCTACTTCTCACTCCATTTTGCCTGGAAATCATCTCTTTTGTTCTCTTTCTCTCTGTTCTTGCCTTCCTTCCCCTTCCATTTTTTTCTACCTAAGGTTTCTCTCTCTCGTTTTGCTACCCCATAATCCTAAAATATAGTTGAAATAGTTTATTGAATAAAATTCTAGATTCTCTATTCTTAACTTTTGAAATGGGTAAAGCTGGGCAATTTTTACTTCTTAAAGAAGAGAAGACCTTAAGGTTAATTTTAAATGGATCTTTACTTAACTATAGTCCTGGATCAATTTTCTTTCTGTGGGTTTGAGGAGTTTGACAGAAAACTCATTTCCTCTCTCCTGGTGTAGACGGGAGTGTGGGATGGCAGTAGCGAGAGTGGTTCTTTAAAGGTGGTGGTTTGTCAGATGTGTTTCTAAATCTCAAAACTATTGTATTTAACTAAGGGCGGGAAAAAATCTTATTAAAAAACACAATCGAAAGTGAGACTGTGTTTTATATGGATAAGGTGAGTTATGTGGAAAACAGCCTGTGCTTCCTGATCCATTGTTTTAGTCGTTTCATGTTATTGCCCAAAATAAATTGGGGGGCTAAGCATGGAGAGCAACACGAATGTGCTGAGCACTTACCCTGAGGGTGATGGACCGAGGGGGCTTCTGTGGCGGATCCTCGTGCAGCCTGTCTCCCAGAGATGCCAAAATACGTTTCCTGTGGCCAATCAAATTGATTTTTAAAACCTGAAATGACATATATTTGGGTTAAATATTTCATTTGAGAAAAATAACCTTCGTACGTCCTAAAAAGATGAAGGAATGAAAAGAGCTTTGTGCGAAGTTACTTCTGCACCATGAGAGGCGTGAAATCAGGGTGACCCTCGGAGTCCAGAAAGAGGGGAGTAACGTGGAGAAAGTCTCGAGGGGCAAAGTAGAGGGGGTAGGAAGAGAAAGCAGAGACAGTGCTCCTTCTACTCATGCGACCCTGGAGTCCCATTCTCCACTCGACAGCTGGAAGACCTTTCAAAAGTACAAGTGGAGTCTTCTCCCTAACCACACGACCGCTCCAAAAGCTTGCTTTTGGTCTTAGAATAAAATCTGAGCCCTGACCTGACCTTGAGCTCCAACAGGGCTGGTTGCTCTCTGTCTGGCTCGCGTCCTTGCCTCTCTCCTCTTCATTCGGGACACCTGGTCACACTGGCCTTCTCTGTGCCTTGAACATTCCATTCTCACTCCCACTAGGGTCTCTAACTCTGTTTGTCCATCTGCCTGGAATGCTTCCCCTGAGAATTTCAAAAGATGCCTTCTCATCCCTCTGGACACTGCTCAGGTGGTATCTCTTCACAAAGATTTAGTGTTTGTGTGCCCCTCTCCCCCAGGTAAGCTTTCTGAGAGCAGGGACCTGGTCTATCTTTATCACTTATTTCCCCAAAGCCTAAAGCAATGCCTGAAATAATAGGGGCTCAATGAATATGAAAGAATGAATGTTAATATAGATAATAGTAGTGAAGAAGAGTTACGGTCAAGCCCTATCTACTTGGGGGAGACTCAGAGTCTCCCCAGGATAGGATTTTGAATCTGACAGTGCTGCAAAGGGCACAGTGTAGAAGAGATGGCAAAGGGAACCAAGATTTGAAAATAGCCCCAGTCCCTATTCCTTCTTGGAGTTTTACAAGTACTACCCCTGTCAATCTTCTCTATCTGGAAGGGATTCTTTTAGCTTTACAGATGAGGAGACAGAGGTTCAGAGTGGTTAAGGTGCCTAAGAGCTAGTATGCGGTGGCCTGGAGATTGCAGTCAGGTTTGCTGATTTCAAAACTTTTTCTACTCCAATGTAAACTTCAAAGTTTGGGCATATCTCCAAATATTACTGACTTTTAAAAACAACAAGAATGATTCCTTAGAAATGTGTTTACCCCTTCCGCTGCCCATGTGTAGTTCCAGGATATAACAACTCTGGTTAGGTAATTAGTTCCCAAAGTACACTACACACTGTGTAAATGACTTTTTTTTTTTTTTAAAAAAAATTCTCTTTCCAGCTTTAAATGGGTGGGGGTAGGCATTTCATTTGTGCTAGCTTGAAATTTTATTTGCCTACTTGTCAGCTTATTGGCTTCTCTGCCCAAATTTATTTAGATTTCAAACTAGTATTTAAACTAGAATGTCCACATGCACCATATCCCAATGATTTCATAAACTTTCATCCTCCCAGGCTGACGAAACTTAATCTTTGCAGTTTGTTTTCATAGAGCAGGCCTTCCTCCCCATAGATCATTTTAATTGAATTTCTCTGTACCTTCTCTTACCCGAGCACAACTGCTTAAGGTTTATTGAACAAATTGCTCATAATATTCCAGGTATAAGTGAACCATGGCTTTACATTTGAGCAGGATACTATTTTCTGCATTTAATCCCCCTTTTAAATGCCCTTTCTAAGCACTTTTATCTGTAGTAGGAATAACTAGGGGGAAAAAAACACTGACTTGAAAAATCTAATTTTGTTACAGCTGATAATTCAAAGCCCTTTAATCTTGGAAGGATGGTTTAAATTATTTCTCCCTAAATTCCTTATCTTACGGTTGTCCATGCAGAAGCCCGTCTGCTTCCCTTCTGCCCACTCGTATAGGCCTGTGTTACCTTTCTGCATTTGTATTAGTCAGCTTGGCATTTCACTACCTGAAGAAGCTTGGCAGGTTTTGCAAACCTAGAATTTCACCATAAAATCCTTTCAGATGATTTACAAATATGCTAAATAAGTGTGGTCCCGATGCTGCTTACTTGTAGGCAATATTGTTTATATGACCCAAACAGCTTTATATTCTTTTTTTAAGCATCAAGATCAAAGAATTCCCCCATTTCAGAAAAATACAACATTAACCTTTGCAAGTGTATTTTGTAAGTCTAAAAACACTACATTTTCTTATTTCTTTTTATTCTTACTCTTAATTACTTTGCCAAAGGCTTATCTTGAATATGAATTCCTCCCATAAAATCCCCACTGCCTTTCTCCCAGAAGGTAATGGGATCTGATGTTATTGGTACTATCTTGGGCTCCTGAGTCCTGCCCTGAAATGTTTTTATAGTAATACGGACATTCGATATTATTTTGATAAAAAAAAAGAAAACTGGCACTAAACAAATAACTGTGGTTAAATTGAGCTGGTGGAACCTCTATTGCTGTTTTTGGTTTACTCTCCCACAACTCAGTTGTGGACAAGTTACCTGATTCCTCTGGTCTTGGTGTTCTCACCTATAAAGTAAGGAAGTTAATGCTAATCTCAAATGTTGTTGGGAAGATGAAGAAGAAACTGTGAGAATACCCAGCGCAGGGCTTGGCACAGAGCAGATGCAACCTTCACAGTGTGCCTATTCCAGCTAGTACACTCAAAGGATGCACGGAAATCCTGATGCAGAAAATCAGGGACTTGGTCATTTTTATCATTAATCATGTCAAACAAATTCACTCGTGCTTTGCACAAAGAGATGGGGCTAACCTTGGAGAAGCCCTCTCTGAAGTGGTGTGTACTGGCAGGAATGGATCTGGTTTCTAGCTATTAGTTTAATATTAGACCTAATCTAAAAGAAGGTATGCTTCTTCCATGCACACTTAATCCCTGACAGGAGGTAAGCTAAGTCATTCCTCTACACTGGAGCTCCATTGCTGCCTTATCCACAGAACTGCCTAGATAGACAGACAGATGAACAAATTAACACACAGTGATGATTCATATCAAGAACATCTGGGTAGCTCTCCTTACTTATCAGAAATGATCCCGAATCACAGAAGACAGTGATGATAACTATCATTTATTGAACACTTACTATGTTCTAGCTCTGCTAGAAACTGTATCAAGTGCATTATATATGTGTACACATGTCTCATTTAATCCTTAAAAATACATCATCATTTCCATTTTAGAGATGCAAAACCTGAGACTCAGAAACACTGAATAACTTGTCTATGGTCATATCGCTCACAGGTGTCATGGCCTGTGTTCACACCTGATTCTTAGCCTGCTCCTCACCACTCACCATGCTCTTCTTAGTATTAACCTCTAAACCCAGGCTATGTTATTGGTTATACTGTTATGATGCATTTAAGATGGTGCTTTTTATTTTGAGTGTTGTCATGTTCAAAACATTTATACTGGCTCTTGACCATCTAAAAAACATTAAAATAATACAGCTTCAGTTTTGGACGAGGCTATTAGCAGTGTTAAAGCCAGACCAAAAGGGCTCAGGCAAGTACCTTGCAGAGTTCCCTGTGAAATGCATACACAGGCATCCCTGCTTACCGAAAGTTTGTTTTTATGCCACTTTGCTTTTCTGAAAGACCTACAACATTAGTACCCATTTTTGCTAACTGGAAGAAATCTGAAGAGAATTTTTGCTTTTACCAAAAAAAAAGAGAGAGAGAAAAATTGAAAATAGTGTTCAGTGTTTGCTTTGCAGGGAGCCATTATGGAGGCAGCCGCACCCCGAGTGATGAGAGTGGCCCCGCCAGACTCCTTTCCCAGGAACTACGCTCAGCGCCGCAGCCTCAAGCCGCCATAGCTTTGAACTGTGTCTGTGAACATCTGTGCTTCATCTCCATTTATTTTGTGCATCACTTAGTAAGATGTGTCCCCAGGTAAATTCTTCGCTTTAAGCCATTTTGGCTTAAGGAAGGTTTCATAGGAACGCTCTGCTTTTGGGGTAGCAGGGGAAACCGGTATAGACAAAGAACAGAAGTCCTCATCGACCCAAGAGTCAAGCTGGCTAACAGTAGAGTGGTAGGGAGGGTGATGTTTGGCTTCAAGACTCTCAAGGAGACAATATGAATTCCAATCAGCAAGACAATAACAATATTTCAAAGAAAGATAGCCAGTATGCAAAAGTCAAGTCCAAAAGCAATTAGGTTTGCCGTGAGCAAGAACAGCTTAACATCTGACAGTTGTAAGCAGATAGGGAAGAAGTGGAATCTACTACCCCAGGCACCATAACCGATGACTAGTCAGTTTATAAACCTTTAATTTTCAAAAAGTCAGAGCAATGGCTACTGTGGTAAAGCAAACTTCTGTATTGTTTTCATTATTGCTTGGGTGAAAGTTAACTGCATGTATAAGGAACCCAATGGGAGTAAAGGTAAAGTAACTGAAATACATTGGAGATTTACTTATTCTAAGATAGTGACAAAACTCAGTTCAACTCGGAAAACAATATGGAGTTTCTGCCGCAAATTATTCTGGAAGATTCAAAGAGGAAATGTGGGAAGAGTGGATACAAATAACTACATTTTTAAACTATTAACTAAGAAAAATTATTATACACATGAGTGTAAGAATGTGGTTCTAACTGTTCAGTTCCAATAGGTAAGAAATAAAAGTCATTGCAGGTTTTGTTAATGGTTCTTATTACAACTCATGAGAAATGTGAGTCAAAGGCAAAAAACACTGTTGAAACAACATGGGCCGGCCTCATATTGGTATCCACTCATCAGAGTAGTAGCTGCCTCTAGGAATTTTCTCCAGTATCAATTACACGGGACAGCTTCAGAAACCCCATCAAAAATCCCAGCAGTAGGAGAATAACTGTGCTGAGTGACAATGCTATAATATTATGTCACTGTCATTTATGTTTCTGGATTTAACTGTGGGAATTCTGCGAGACAATATCTTGACATTACTCTTGCACTGAACAGCTCACATCAGAATATATGTCACAGCAACAGCGAAAGTGAGCGCACTCAGACTTCTTTCTCTTCTTTTTAAATTTAATGTGATATAAGTTAAACGTGTAAATTTAACATGATATAAATTTAATGTTTTTTTCTTTACTTGTTCTTAAACAATGTTTTCTTCTTCTTCTTCTTCTTCATCATCATCATCATCATCATCATCATCCTGCTTTTCCATTATAGAGACAGAAAATACAGGAAAACAAATAAGTGAACAAGTTATACATAGGCTATTAGCATTTAGGCATGTTTCCTTTCATTTTGTTCCTATGATTATGTTTTGTAGTGGCCATAATGTAAGTACCATTTTCATCTTAATTTTTTCACCCAATTTTAAAGCTAAAGAACTTTCCTACAGATTCGACCCTCAGTAGACATTTTAAGTAACTCCATATTACCATATTACCGCTTTAGAGAAGCATGTCAGAATTCACTAACCATTCCCCTTTTTGTTGGAAAGTTAGCCCGTGCTTCTTTTTCTGGATACCAAATATTCCACATCCTTAAAAAAATCCGATCACCCTACAATTTCCATTTTCGTTGCTATGTTTGCATAGACACAAAATGAAAAGCACCAAAACGAAACGAAACGAAACAAACCCCTGCAAGAATGCACAAGAGTCACGAAGAAAAGTTACGTAGCAACAGTCTGTCTCCATGTTCTGCATGAAATCTCAATCCATTTATTGCCGGCTGGACCAAGTCCTCCAGGGGAAATCGCAAATCCACGTAATCTTCCTCAGCGTCGCATTTTGCATTTGTTTCATTTTGGAGTTCAGATTTAGCGGACAGACGTGAAATAATACGTGTAGCTGGAATCCTCCAGAGATTACACATGCAGCACCACTGAGCACATGAGCGATTCTAGTTATCGTCACCGTGGGACTGCATCCTTTTTACGTCTGGGTTTTTACTTAGGGAGAGATTTTTATTTTATTTTGTATAAATGGTATTTAGGATGAAACAGCTTCCATTTTAAGGGGGGTAGACTGTTCCCCTTTTCTTTTTCCAGATATTTGCCAACTAAGGACAGCAGCTTCCATGGAAGTCTCGAGAGCTCTTCTGGCTTCAGAATGATCTCTTTTCAACAAAACTGCAAGTGTTCTGAGGAATTCTGGTGGTTTTAAACATCTAGAATGGAAGCTGAAGTAGAAGTTTATTTGCTTTGTTCTCATCTGCAGAACTAAAATTGCAATTAAATGTGAAGTGGTTATAATTTCTAAACACTTTCTACCTGAGAACATGAAGACGAAAGTGCCTGTGTGTCATCCAATTTCAACTCCCACCATTCCAGAAATCCTCATTTGAACTTGTATCTGATTTTTGACTGTGACATTTTCTCTCTTATTTTTTGGACTGTAATAATCTATGTGTGGCAAAGGTATGGTGGATAGAAAGACCTCTGAAGCAGAAAGTTATGATATTTGGTTTTTCCTCTGACTCTTCCTCTAGCTAAGAGATCCTTAACATCTTTGAGTTGTGATATTAAAGGGAAAGTAATAATCTTATTCAACAAACATTTAACCACCATGCTATGCAATTTGTGAGTCACAAAGAAGAAGAAATATTCAGTTCTCTAGGGCTCTCAATCCAGTAGGTGGAAAAATATTTTAAAATATATGTGTGCATATAATTCTATCTATTATGTATCCAATCATCCATCTATCCACCCATCCATCCACTTACCTAACATCCATTCATTTATCTATCT
This sequence comes from Pteropus alecto, assembly GCF_000325575.1. Lineage (NCBI taxonomy): Eukaryota > Metazoa > Chordata > Mammalia > Chiroptera > Pteropodidae > Pteropus > Pteropus alecto. The sequence goes on along the minus strand of NW_006437736.1, from coordinate 9,362,724 downwards.
AAATACATATGTCTATACACCCCTTCAAGACTAAAAATGATTTCTGTAGATTGAATAAGAATGGTTAAGTAGCTGCTGTGAAAATTATAAAGCACTGAACTAAGGCATTATTTCTCTTTTGAGTATAACAGAAAGTTAAAACTTTTTTACTCTATCCTTGAGTAATCCTGACAGCATCCCTGAAACCTCAGATCTCATCCTCACACAGTAACAACAAATGAAGCAGGGGAGGTGTCTCTGAAAGGCAAAGAGGAAAGGAAAAGAACACTCATATCATCCTTCTTCCTCTTTATACTCTCAACAGTTTTCTATTTCTTCCAAGTTTTAGCACCTTAATTCCTTTGCACAGTCTTACCACGGGTGATGTAAAACTTCCTTACCTATCACCATCTGTAACTCCTTCCCTTATCTTTAACACTTCATCTAAGAAAAAAAAAAGTCCTTTGACTAGATTTTCCAAGTTTTCTTTTCCTTTCCTTCTGCTCTTACTTCCCAAAGCAAATAACAGTTTGTATGACAGATGCCATCAAAATGCAATCGTGTTACCCATGGGAAGGAAAAGAGGTTCCAAGTGATACAGCTCCAGAGAGAGCAAAGGACAGTGAAAAAGAGTGAGTGAGAGAGTGAGCGAGAGGGAGGAGTGTTTGTGTGTTTTCTGAATATAGTCTGTTTCCATAAACAGGAAATACTAATTATGAGGAAATGAGATAATCTTTGCATGGAAAGAGAGACCTTAATGGTATAATTGCCTCTGAGCGTTTAAGGGTTCTGGAGGTAGAAAGCCTTCTTTTGTAATCAAGGAGAATCTTAGATTTATTTGTAAAGCTCTCTGAATTACCTCTTGATGAAGGTACTAATTTTCTGATTATATTTTCACGTAAACATTACTCCAGAAGATTAAAAAAATACAAGCAAACCAACCAATCAGTTCCTAACTAATTTCCCTGTAAGTTACTTTTAAGTACAGCTTGCTGAGAATTCAATTTTCTTAGAAGTTTGGTTTGCATTGCTCATAACCTGATTATTGGGATTACTAAAAGAAAATTCTGTTACAAAAGAAAATGGGAAATATGTGCCATATCCCACATCTGAAGTCATTTTTGGAGACATGATGATGGGCTAATAGTATCTGAAATCTGCATATCTCTTTGCAGTATTATGAATATATAAAAAAGCTCTGCGTCCTAAGGAGTAGAGAGGCCATGGTTTTGCTTGTTTTGCTAAACATGTAGGATATTTACGTCTAGTGAGGGTATTTCTCAACTTGTTTCTAAACTAAAATTTTTTGAGATCATAAAGCTCTTATGATCTACTATATTGAATGACCGATGTTCTTAGTCTTATAAATAAAATTATATTTAACAAAATTCATTATTAACACATGCCCATATGTTATAAATTTAACTGAAATATTCAAAATATGTAAATGTACCCATATGTGTAAAGAGAAGCTTGAAGACAAATTGAATCTCAAGAGACAATCCTAGGTGAGTGACAGCTGAAGTGTTCAATTTTTGTATTACAAATGGTCTCCTTTTCCACTCTTTGGCTAGCTCCTTTTGCTGTTTAGCTACTTTAATGGCATGTAACACCCTCCATCAGAGGGTAGAATAGGGAAA
>NW_006437736.1:9357040-9361086 GCF_000325575.1 Pteropus alecto | reverse complement strand
GGCAATGAACAAACAATTCTGTTTCTTGACAGCAGCTCTGATAAAAGAATTTGGTGTGGGAGGAGGTAAAAATCTATCTAAAACTAGCTAAAATTAAGGTTTAAAAAATGCATCCATGGCTTTTACTTAGCCTAGCAAGCTACTACTGCACTTTAGAATCGGGTGTTACCATATTTCAGCCCATGTGTGGAGTGAAAAAGGATGATAAGGGCTTCAAAAAATATTTCTTAGGAAAGCAGAAGTTGTTAGTCCAAAGGACAGGCTCAAGATGAGGAAGCAGGGTGATAATGGGAGATAGATTTTTTTCTTTTTTATAATCCCTTTTCTTCCTTTGTTCCTCCACTCCCTTTGGTTACCTGCTTCCTATTTTTTTTTTGGAGAATCGCGTAACAGGATGAAACTGGGAATCACTATATACCCATTAGAATGGCTAAAGTGAAGAAGATTGACAATACCAAATGGTGGTGAGTATGTGGAGAAACGGAAACCTTCGTACTGCTAGTGGGAATGTATATCTACTTTTTGGGGAATTGCCAATATTTCACATATGATCTCCGTTTCTTCCCATATAACCCAGCAAGTGCACTTCTAGGTAGCAACCCAAGAGAAATGAGAACATATGTTCAAAGATTTGTAAGTGAAAGTTCAAACAGCATTGTTCATAATAGCTGAAAACTGGAAACAATCCAAATGTCCCATCAGCTGGTGAATAGATCAGTAAAAGGTAGTATATTCAATGCAATGGAATACTACTCAGTAACAAAAGGGAGTGCAGATACGTGCTACAGCACGGACAAACCTCAAAAACATTATGATAAGTGAAAGAAGCCAGACATATTAAGATTACATGTTGTATGACTGCATTTATATGATGTCTCTAAAAAATATAAAACTTTATCTAGAGAAAGCAGATCAGATGAGTGGTTGCCTAGGGTAGATGGCCTAGGGTAGGAATGGGAGTGAAGACTGACTGCAATGGCCATCAGGAAACTTTTTAGGGTGACGGAAATGTTCTAAAACTGGATTGCATGGATGGTTGGACAATTGCATAAATTTACTAAAACTCCTTGAACTGTACACTGAAAATGGGTGATTTTTATGACCTGTAATTGCATTGCAATAAAGCTGTTAAAAAATGAATAATGCTGGGAGAAAGCACTCAGTATTCAGTAAGTGTAGTATAAATAAGGCCATTCCTGAAGGCTATAATTCAGGTTGTTCCAGACAGAAACTACTGGATTCCTGGAATGTGCCTCTCACCAGCTGGACTAAAGAGTGGGCAACACAGAAACTTCAGGGTGTCTAGTATGTTTAAGGGGAAACATGACCCAGAAGGCAGCTTTGTTCTGGGTGCCTAGTGCTGTTTAGCTACAGACTAATGGGTGAGTAGGATATTCTTTGTTTTATATATATACAATAAATTAGTACCTATGACTTCCCACATGTATATTTTAAGAGTCTCTTAGCCATGACATTTTGGAAAAAATGTTTATGCTTTCTAAATGCTTACAGCAAATGGTTTGTGAATGTCTGAAAAGAGTGTAGCTATCACTAGGACCAATGTGGGTTCTGTGGGGGTAAGGAATGGGTGATGATAATAAGATTCCTTCAAGCACTAGGGAGTACAGTTGCAGTCTAAGCACTAAATTAATCACGTCAGCAGAGTGAATGGAGACAGAATGACTTTCTGGCACAGAGAGAGCCAATGGAATAGACTGGGCATTTGACTATCGTTTAATCAGTGATACACAGTGTTTAGTGGAACACAGCTAAACGAAGTATATGTCAGGGTGGGGTAAGCATGGAAGCAAGAGTGGAGGGCAGATTCAAGCAATGAAATTATTAGAAAGCTGAGCCTTGGCAGTATTGATGGGAGAGAGAGCTTGAATCTGGAGTAAGTAAACTCTTTGATCACTTAAGAGGTATTCTCTGCCATTGCGCAGGGGCTATTTCACTAGTCCTTGTACTGATCTAAATGAAACATTACTCATAATTCCCTTCTTCCAATACCATGTGCATCAGGAAGCAGTAGTCACAGAATCAGTTTTCGCAGTACCCAGATACCAGGAAAGGAAGTGTTGAACTTGGGGGATGGGGAGACTTTGATCACAGTTAGAGAATCCTTCCCATCCTTCATTAACAGATTAGAAATCTTGATACACTCTTCTCTCATCAATTAATTCAGTACCACTGAAGCATAAGAATCTGCTCTATTGGCACAGTGATTAAGAGCAGAGCTCAGTATACAGGTGACTTGGGTGTGAGCCTTGATTCTGAAACTTATCTATGACTTTGGGTCAATTATTTACCCTCTCTCATCTTTACCTAACTCAACCAAAATAATGGGGTTAAAAAATAGTACCTATACTACCATAATGTCAGGATTAAATGAGATACATAAAAAGCACTTAGCGCAGTGCTTGGCATACAATGAGTCTCAATAACTCATTCAATGTTTTAAGACCATTTTCTGCACTGGAAGGGCTGAGTCCATCCCTGGAACTTGGTCAGCTCATCAATGTCACATCAATGCCACAACCAGAAACAGCCCAGCAACTGGACAGATGCCTTTTCTCTGGCAACGACCCCTGTGCCATCAGCCACTCTCCTTTTCAAACTTTAGTGATCTCATTAAAAATAAGTTTTTGCTACGCTATATTAATTTCCTTTTTTTGACAGGGTTATTAGTATGAGGTTGACAGACCAGGAGAATGCCATTGACATAATCCCTTTGATTCCAATAAAGCACTTGATGAAATCTTTCATTATCTATAAGATGGGGGGGCGCCTCTATGAGAGAAATATTAAGGGGAATCACAGCTGGTTGTACACCTACACCCAAGAGGCTTGATGAATGACTCTGTCACAGCCTGTAGGGGGACTGCTGATTGAATGCCACAGGGCTCTGCTCCTGGATTCTGCTCTATCCAGTATTTTTAATAATGGCATCAAAGTAGACATAAGAGGAATGTTTATCAGATTTTTCAATGACATAAAGCTATAAGGATATTTAATATGGTAATAGGCCAATGCAAAATTCAAAATTCCCTCCACAGGCTGAAAGGCCACACTGACACCAGAAAGATGCGATTTAGAGGAATGAATGTAATGCCCTACATTAAGGCTCTAACAGAAATCAATTGTGCAAATTCAAGGTGAGGAAGCTATGGCTTTGCCACAGTCCAAAGAAATAGCCGAGTTTTTAATTGAACACAAAAGAGATTCAGCGGAAAGAACACCAGACTAAGGGTCAGAAGGTGAAGGGAACACACAAATATAAAATGACTTTTTAAACAAATCATCTCATTTACCTTACCATTCAGTCTTAAAGGCTGGTAATTATCTCTATTGTAGAAATGAATAAACCGAGGCTCAGGAATTTCAGAAACTTGCCAAAGCAGGTGACAAAGCCAGGATTTGAGTCCAGCTCTGACTTCCAAAAGTCAGAGGCTCTTTATATTCATTACATCCTTCTGCTATTTCTCTCCCAGAGAGTTGCTGTGAGGCTCAAGTGAGAAATTTTAATGAAAGTACCTAGCACAGTGCCTGGGGCACATCTAGTCAAAGATCGTTGGTCTGTTTCCACAGACTCATTTAGCTGGAAGGCTGTGTGCTTATCAAAACGACTCGTACTTTATTTATTTTCAGGTGAGCCCTTCAGTTAATTCTAAGTCTTTTCAAGTTTATCCATTAATATAACCCCCACAGAAATGATTCTGTCAATTTTTCTTATATTCCTTTCCCTCTGTCACCATTATTCCCAAACTCTTAATTTTGGAAGAGGAAGCTCTGGCCAGGAAAAAGGTAGTAGGAGGTTTGAGGGCAATCAGAAATTTCTGTCAGTCGGTAATGATTCCCAGATCATGAAAACTTTTTTTTTTAAATTAAGGTAATTAGTGGTTTAATGTTGCATATTTACATGATAAAACCTCAATTACCTTTAGATAATGAGGTAGTGTGTTAAGTAACCTTAATGTAATGATATGCATGTAAATGTACAAAATTTTCACTTAATTATTTAATTAGTGTATTTTATGGTTAAGTGA
>NW_006437736.1:9311470-9356767 GCF_000325575.1 Pteropus alecto | reverse complement strand
AGTACATAATACATATTCTTCCTAGAAATATAAAATGTATAGCCAATATAAAATATATATAAGAATTCTAAATATGATGTATATATAATACATAACATATATATTATAATCTCTATTATGTAATATATACATAAACACATTTGTTTCCTCCCCTGATTAAGTGTAGTTTACTGATGGTCCTTAATTCTTTCCTGGACATTTGGAATACTGGTAGCATGGTATCTGAGTCTGCACTGTGACGACCATTTGTCACTGGGCCACATGCTGCTGCAGAGGTGGCTGGGGAAGGTACAGGGGCTTTAGCGGCATCCCAGAAGGTTTTGCTCTTTTTAATAAATACTTAGGAGTAGTTGTTTGTCATTGTCTCTTGCACTGAAAGCAAGGGCTTTCAACATTAGCTATCTAAAAGTTCCAGTTAACAGAGGGTTTATTGTACATAATAATTCTTTCGGTGGGGGAGGGTGAACTCCTTCATTTTCTCTCCTTCCTTCTCTTTGCCTAGGCCAGCCATGATTCCCAAACTCGGAGAATGGAGAGTCATTAAAAAGATGGAGTCATTAGCGACCAACAGTGCTGGTCCTGTCCTCCCATCCTGGCATGGAGAGGGATGGCCATGGTGAGTGACCAGGTTGACCTGTGTGCAGTGGATAAGCTGAGAACCTTGGCTGTAACCAGTCTTATGAAGATATGGAAAGAAGTGATATTTCCGAGTGTGGAGGATCCTCCGGGGGCCAGAGCACTGAATCTGTCATAAAGTAGGATGCTTCCTTCAGGCTTCTAAGGCATATGAGCTGTGCCTTCTTTGTGTAATTGTCTTTCACCTCTTTTCTATCTGGTGAACCCTACTCTCATTTAATATTTCAAGATCAAGTTCAAATATTACTTTTGTGAAAGATAAAACTTCTAGCAACACCTTTGCTATCCATCCCCTGCTACCTATCATATTGTGCTACAGCTAGGTGTTTCCATTTTCCTTTTCTAGACCAAAATCTTCTTGTAAACATGTAAAAAATAAGCCTTATTCTCTCTATATTCCTAGCATATAGTATAGTGGAAGGTGGCTCAAAACTAAACCCAAGCAGACCAAAGTAAAAAAATCTCCAAACAAATCTTTGAAAAGACAGTATCACATTAGTCATGCTTCAAGAAAAAAATCTACTTAGCACACTGTATGAAAAATGAAATATATTTAGTTTGCATCAGGTTTGCAAACTTGTTGATCAAATTTGTGAGTGGAAAACAAAGAAACAAAAAGGAAAGCAGTGCTTTCTAAAAAGTAGATGCTGAACTATCAAATGGAAAAGTAATATCCCACTTGCCAATGTAATTCAATACAATTTACAGGGCTCCAATAAAAACAATGATTTAGTATTTGGTAGAAAATGGAGTTTAATATGCAATTGTCACTGAACTCATTACCACATATGCCATTCACACAATGAGGAATTATTCATTTTTACTTCAAGATAATTGTAATACTATGCTGGACAGGAAAACATATGGTGAAAAATTAGTAATTTATTCTCATATTGCCCTAGAATGATGATAATATTGGGCATGCCATTAATTAATTAATATAACATTATTCACGTAGCAGGCCGTTGATATCCACGAAATGCATAATTAATGATGAAAATGCCACAGTGTTAATATCATACTTACAGATTACATCAATTTTTTTTTACCACCTATGCTTAAATTAAATCTTCCTGAAATTTCTGGTTTAATCTTTATAAGATTCAAGTAATTGGTGGAGGAATAAAAAAAGATGAAGAATTTAAATGCCAAGGTTTACTTCCAATATATGAAAAATGATTATTTGCCATTAGAAGTATTTTAACCTCAACTTTGAAAGGTTTTACTAACATTACTTCAGGCCAAATGCCTCACATGTTGAAATGCCATATTTCAATTCCTTGAGATGAAAGTGGCTTCCTTTCCCCAGCATTTCTTGTTTTTATTTAGGTTTAATCTCTTCTCTTATCAAGGTTCATAAAAAATGATATTTATATCTCATGAACATGGCCAGAATGTGTTGAAGGCTCCCTGTGGGAGAACCATGAGCAGAGGTAAAAATCATTGCAGGATCCCTATCTCTTTAATTGCAGCATCTCTTAGAGAAATGTCACATGTGAAAAATACTAATTAAGGAGGCTTGGAGAAAAGAGATGCTACCTTTCCAAACATGACATTTAAAAAAACAAAAACAAGTATTATAAACATGGTGGTTTTATGAAGCATTTAATTTTACATAAGTGTGGCTTATTTTTTTGTTTCCTAAGAAAAGATGGTATTAGGGTAACCCCAAAACTAAATAATTTAAATCATGAAATTGAAAGAAAAAAGTCTGCATCTAGCTAGGAATTTAATAGGATGCAACTTTTCAAACACTTTCCCCCTTATTTCACAATTGTTTATATGGCTATTTGCAAAATCTCTAGTCATAATGCTGAAAAAGATGATTTTAACTTTAAAATAGTAACACTGCACTCACTTATGAGGATTTTTGCAGAGAGAAAAGGTTTTATATACTATTCGCCTCAACATAAAAGGGCTTAAGTTCAAGAAATGTTTAAACTTAGAATTTCAGTTTATTCCTTAGAATGGCTTCATGGCCAATATCTTGTCTATAGGCAAGGTCAAATAGATGTACATCTCCAGTTAATTTGGATGGACCACTGAGCAATTTATTAGAAAGCTGGAGGATCTGAATTGATCATTAAAACAATAGGATAAATAGGCTTTGTCTGATTAGTTTAGATTACGCGATGATTAAATTATTGTGTCTGCAGAAAATTTACTTGACTTCCAGATGAGGCAGACGGACAGACACCCCCACGACACAGTCACTATTTAGAACCCTATCTCAATTACATTTGAAAAAATCAATTTTCAAAAGCTCCGCATTAACCATTTTGTTGCTTATGTCTTCGCTGAGTTACTTTTCAGGAAGAAGAGGAGCTTGTTGCCATACTTCCTGATATATTGTCATATTCCCCATAGCTGGGGACTTACGAGAAGCTGGATAATTTGGGGATTAAATATCAGAAATTGTAAGTGCCTGGTCTTCCTTTAAGCAAATACTCCTTTTCCAAGCAAAGCTTTCCAATAACTTCCTTTGGAGGCTATTTCCCACATCATGTAGGTGACCGAGACCACGGAGATAACACGGAAGGAAAAAAAGAATTCTTTCCAATTCCTGCCAATACTTCATCATCACAGCGCCCAGGCCCGCCAAGACCTAACCTTACACTGAACACGGGCACAATGTTTTAACTGAGTGTGGGAGTTCTATTACTTTTGTTACTTCAAGTGCAAGTCACTAAAGGAAGAAAGCTTATTAAGGAACCACAATGTGTTTTACAAAAGTTGGTCACTGTGCCCTTGACAGAATACCTGCAGTCCTAAGTTCTGGTATTTTAGACAAAGTGACTGATGCTCTAAGGGAGTATGTTCAGTGCTATGAAAGTGCAGGGTAGGGAGGGAAGCCCTTGCCTGGGGGAGTGGCAGACGGCTTCGTGGGTAGGAAACAGGCTTTTAGGGATGAGTAGGAATTTCCCAGGTAGAGAACCAAGGGAAAGAAATTCCAGGCAGAGGAGATAACATGAGCAAAAGCACAGTGGTGTGCAAGAACGAAAGAAGATATGTCTGTTTATGGTTTTAAAATTTTCCTTATGGTCCTATTTAGTTTTTTTTTGGCAACGAAGAATTTTGTGAATGGCAAGATAAGAACCAATGAAGATGGACTGTGGCCATCTTTATTCTAAAGGAATTTGGTCTTCTAACTTAATTAAATTAGACAACACACTGTAAAATGCTTCCGACGATACTTGGCCCACAGTGCGTAGTCAGAAAATATGGCCTGTTTTTATTATGCTGAAATCTTTGGGAAACCAGCCAAGTTTCAAGGAAGGGAAAGGATGAGATGAGAGTTGATGAGATCGGAGATCAGTATGGCTTATAACAATAATTTTGATGTCAATATTAAGAATGAGCCGAAGTTAGGAGATAATGTCCATAGGCCGGTAAATTGAAATAATTCAGGTGAATGAGGATGAGGGCTAGGAATTAAATCTTGTTCACTATTGTATTCCCAGAGTCCACTGTTATAGTTGCACATAGTAGGTACTCAATAAATAGTCACTGAAAGAATAAGTAAATGGCAATGAGAGGAAAGGGCAGATCTGAGAACTGTCTACGTGACAGAAAGGGCAAGGATGGTGTGTACCGAATGTAGGTGGTAAAGGGGAGTGAGATTTTTTAAGGATGACTCCAGAAAATTGGGCTTGGGAGAATGGCATTGCAGAGAAGAGAAAGAACAGGTTCGCTGGGAAAGATGAGGCTCTGTGGTTACTAGTTTCCATGCAGTTGCTGGGTTCAGCTTCTTCTGAGTGCTGAGAAAAAGCGGCCAAAGGAGGGCAATGGATCTTCACACAGGCCCTGAGCTTGGTGCTTTCCTTGTTTCCTTGTTTAATTCCACAGCCTATGAGTTTCGTATGGTTATTCCTGTCGATAGGTAGGAAAACTGAGGCTTAAGACGACATATTAATTAGGTGGCAAAGCTCAGATGAAAAACTCACACAGCTTTCTGCTGCAAAGCCTGTGCTTTCACCACTCCACCATATTGCCTTGGCTGTTAAAATGAACATTTGGAATAAGGTATATTCCATATTCAGAAAGCTTGTGGCTGGGGAGGGGAGGTGCTTTGCAAAGAAACCCAAGCATAATCTCTGTTAACTTTTTGCTTCATTACTACCTCAAATCCGTCTTCCCCATTCACAAAGTTATTATAAGGAACCAAAAAAGATGTGAAAATCTTTCAAAAATGTAAAGCATTCTATAAAAACAAGATGATATAACAAAATGGAAGAAAATATGTTCTGAGTCTTGTTAAGTAATTCTAGAAAAGTGCAAAAGAGGCGGATGTGGGATTAGGGCTGTGTGCCTGGCACAGGTATCTTTTTAACCACGGTTCAGAGTGCTTGTTGAGTTTTTTTCACCCCCTCTGTCTTTATGGGTCAATTTTCCTAAAACATGAAAATCTGGATTTGAGGTGTGGGAAAAGAATGAATTTTGCCTTCTACGGTCAGAGAGTTTACAACTCTACCATTTTCAATCTTTTTTTCAAAAAGGCTTGGTTCTGAATAAACCTAAATTCATATCACTTTTGTCTGCAGAATTACTACACATTCTTGTGGTAGCCATTGCACCTCGCTTGAAGGGCTCACTGTATGCCATTAAAACTTATGTTGTTTACACTTGTCCTTTCATTCTCCAAAGGGCTGGTTCCTTTTCCCCTGAGATGCCACCCCACAGGAGAGGCCTCTCATGGCCACCCTCTTCAGGCAGGTCCTTCCTGCTACTCTCGCTTACTGCAATCTGCTTATTTCTTACATGGTTCTTTTTAGAATTTATAATCACATCTTTGCTTGTTTGCTTATCTGTTGCCTCCTTCCCAAACTAGAATGTAGGCCCCATGAAGGCTGATTCAGTCCAGCATCTAGCATGGGCCTGGCATGGTGTGGGCTGTTAGAACCTATCTGTTGTTTTGATGAACAAATGACGCTAACCCTGGGATGGTGACAGAAGTGAGAGCAAAGCAGGGGGCCACTCAGCGCCCGGGGGATCCTGTTCCATAGTTAGGCTTTGTTATGATCTGGGACCAGGAATGAAGCAACGGATTGTCCCATGTGTGGACCGAGGCCACTTCTCTGGTCTCATCAGCAAGACAGGCCAACCAAATGAAGTGACTGGTCCACACACAAGCCCCAGAGGAGAAGCACACAAACATCACTACTCCTCAACCTTGGAGTAGTTTCCTTGCTCTCCTAGTTAAATATGCATGATATATAAAAATAATTGTGCAGACAGAAGGACTCACAGTTGCTCAAAGTAGACCAGGAAAGTGTTTGCACCATTCAGTGGGTGGTGTGACTGCTAGGGGAATCGGGAATGTGCCAGGGGTGGGAATAGAAACTACTCCAGGAAATGGTACTGTGGGAACCAATTTATACCTTTTAGGGCATGGGAGCTTCTGGAACTGCATTTGTTCCCCTGCATTTCCACCACTGAAATAAATTGTTAAGACTTAAAATGAGTGAATCATATGTAATGATATGGCTGGAAAGCCACATAAGACTGGTTTATGGGCAAGGCTTTATGCATAATTTATCACATCAGATCCTTACAACCTGTATTGGAAGTAATATTATCCCTTATTTTACAAATGAGGAAACAGGTTCAGGGAGGTTATGCAAGCTACTAAGTCTTCTGGATTTCAACACTTGCACTTTCTTTACTGTGGAGCCAAAACCAGATAACTTAACTGTTTAGGATATAATTCTAAGTTCCTTATTGCAACGTTATTTCTCATACACCTTTTAGATACCAAGAATATATTTCTAACGACATGATGGCATTACAGAAGTGGTGGCTTCCAAGAGGTGTGCATTTCCCATTTGGAAACACGATTAGGGAGATAATAATTTTATTTCCTCAATGTTAACTAAAATGACAGTCATTGAGAATTTCAACTGTTTCTCACTGAATGATTTTAAACCTACGAAACAGTCCTTATCTTTTTAGAAACGATCTGCTTGCAAACTCTCTTCTTACAAAATATTTATTTTTTAGTAAATATCTTCTCTGACAATTCAAAAGAAAGGTACATGAATTCTACATCTTCGCTATAGTTGTCAAGAGAGTTGAAATATGCGGTAGCCACTTTTATAGTACCACAACCTGTTCTGATGTTGCATTTTGTGGATCTGCTCATCTTGAAGGGCTTCAGTATCTTAAAAATCTCCACATGTCATTCATTGCTGCTTAATGTGCTTATTCATTAATTTTTGAAACTAGAAGCATATTCTGGAACATGTTTAATTTTCTAATGTTGAAAATGATCGCTTGTGGTCATCACCTAAACTATATGGAGTACGTGGAATATAGTAAGTGCTCAGTATTTCTAAATGAAGAAAATAAATGGAGATGAAAATAATCTTTTCCTAAAAAAAATAATTCTATCCATATATAGTTTCTTGGATTTCATTGGATTTAAATCTAGGATAGCCTATATAATGGGTTAAAGACTTAAATGTAAGTCTTGAAACCATAAAACTCCTAGAAGAAAACATAGGCAGTATACTCTCTGATATTGCTACTAGTAATTTTTTTCTTTTTGAAATTATCTCCTCAGGCAAGGGAAACAAAAGGAAAAATAAACAAATGAGACTACATAAAACTAAAAAATTTTTGTATAGCAAAGGAAGCCATCAACAAAATGAAAAGACAACCAACTGAATGGTAGAAGATAGTCACTAATGATATATCTAACAAGGGGTTAATATCCAAAATTTATAAAGAACTCAAGCAACTTAACACCCAAAACCCAAATAATCCAATTAAAAAAATGGGCAAAGGACCTGAACAGACATTTCACAAAGAGGACACACAGATGGTCAACAGACACATGAAAAGATACTCAATGTCATTAATTATCAGAGATGAGATATTACCTCACACCTGTTAGAATAACTATGAGATATTACCTCACACCTGTTAGAATAACTATCATCAATAAATCAACAAATGTTAGTGAGGATGTGAAGAATATAGAACCCTTGTGGACTGTGGGTAGAATTGCAAATTGATGCAGCCATTATGGAAAACAGTATAAAGGTTACTAAAAAAAATTAAAAATTGAACTACCTTATGACCTAGGAATCCTACTTAGTGGTATTTATACAAAGAAATCCAAAACACTACTTCAAAAGATATATGCATCCTTATGTGCATTGCAGCATTATTTATGAGAGCCAAGATATGGAAGCAACCTAAGTGTGCATCAATAGACAATTGAATAAAGAAGATGTGGTACATATCTACAATGGAATATTACAATACAATATATATGATGCCACAAAAAAGAATGAAATCTACCCATTTGAGACAACATGAATAGACCCAGAGAGTATTATGCTAAGCGAAATAAGTCAGAGAAAGACAAATAAATACCATATGATTTCACTTATGGAATCTAAAAACCAAAATAAATGAACAAACAAAACAGAAACAAACTCATAGATAAGAGAATAAACTGATGGCTGCCAGAAGGGAGGATTAAGGGGCTGGGTGAAAAAGATGAAGGGATTAAGAAGTACAAATTGTCAGTTACAAAATAGTCATGGGTATGTAAAGTACAGCATAGGGAAATAGTCAATAAAAAACAGTGCTAGATAGGTACTAGACTTATGGGAGGATTACTTCCTAAGTTATATAAATATTTAACCACTATTCTGTTTACCTTAAACTAATATAATACTGAATGCAAACTGTAAAAAATTTTTTAAAAAATTTAATCTCCCCCACAAAAAAAACCAAGGTCTTCAAATATTTCTGAACTGCAAAAACGCCTTTGTTACCCTTCCCGTCCCTTCTTTACAACTGGCATTGTCTATGATCTTGGCATCCCTCCCAAATTAGTCTGTTGTTTAAGATCCGTAAGTATGGAGAGTGTCAACTTTGCTCCCTCAAATTGGTTGATGCACTGTGTTCTCAAAAGCATGGTTAGTCAGACCTATATTTTAAAGTCCAGGATGGGGTTATGCTCTGGGATTTTAGCATTCTGACTTTCGGGAAGGGTCTATTCTTCTCTGGGCCTTGATTTTCTTATCTGAATCATGGCGAGTCCTCTGTCTCGGATGAAAGTCGCGAATAGAAATAATTCCTCAGAGGATGATGTTCTTTCTGCAAGGTGCAGGTATCAGCAGTTAAGAACATATTTACTAACCCATCATGGTTTAGTAAATATTTTATATTTTTATGATGTATACAGTGTAGTTATAAATAATCTACCACAGTCACACATACAAGTCATACAATCACTAATGTTAATCAAGTCTCCCTATTTTGAGTATGAGTAACAAAGTGCCCTGGCTTTGATGTGAAGCAGACGTGAACTTGATTCCTGGCTCTAATAGTTAGAGTGTGGACCTCAGAGAAGGTAGTCATCGTTCCTAGCTTCAGTTTCTGCATTTGTGAAATGGAGATAATACCTTCTTCGTAGATCTATTGAAAGCATTTAATGTGTTGATTATATGTATACAAATTGATCTGTTAACAAGATGAGATAATTTATACGTGTGTGTGTACATGAGCATGTGCACGTATCTAATGCAGGATTAATAAATGCTGTCCTTCTCTTATTCTTTATTATTTAATCTGACTGTGAGGACAGTAGGCAGTGCTATTATTTGTGTCTTCCTTCTAGAGGTTAGATAGGATTGTATAATATAAGGATAAGGGGAGGGAGGCCACAGGTAGATCCTGAATAATCTCTGTGAGCCTAGGAGGACTGCAGCTAGCTAGGGATGAAAGAAGAAAAAGCATGTTTTTGTCTGTCTAGAAGATCAAACATCATGAAAAGTAAGTTTTTATTTGAGAACACAAATGACATGATATGACATGAGTGTTTACTTTGATTAAATCCTACCTGGTGAGAGGGGAGAAAGAAAAATTACTCCACAAACACTGGTTAAAATATCCACTATGTAAGAAAGCCATGTGATGGAGATAAAATGATTCATAAGACATAATCCCAGCATGCAACGAGTTTCCAATATAATCAGGAAGCATCTATGTGCATGAGAAACTACCTGGCCTGGTTGTGACTAATTCTGAAGGAAACTTAACTTTGGGTGGTGAATATACAATGCAATATACATATGACAAATTATTGAATTGTACACTTGAAACCTATATAATTTTATTAACCAATGTCACCCCAATAAGTTTAATAATTAAAAGAAGACAGTATTCCATGGGTGTACAGAAGAGGAAGTAGTTCTGAGAGGACCGAGGACATTTTCAAGAAGGTGGGGATATTTTAAGCTAGGTCTTGGAGGAGATATAGGATGTTCACAGAGAAGGAGGGGTGTAAGTTAGGAATGGGGAATGGTGAGAACAACGCTTGGAGAATCACAGATATTCTGTGATATTCTGCTGTGGCATAGTGACCTCAGCAGTGGGGAGTTGGGGCGTCTTTGTGGGGATCCTTGAGGTTAGAAGAAAGAGAACTGATGGATTTTGGAGAGGGAGGGCGGGAATGGTTACAATGGTTTGCTTTGGAGAGTAGGAGGGACATACGTTTCTCTGAGAGGGGAGTCTGGGTGAAACTTGGGTATGTCTAGAGATGAAGAGGCCGTGAGTTTTGTTTTAAAAGCCGCTCTACTGAGGTATGACTGACATACAAAATGCTGTTTCTATTTAACGTATACAACCGGATGAGCATTTAGAGATGAGCATAAACCCATGAAACCTCCATCACAATCTATGCCACAAACATATCCATTGCCTGCAAAAGTTTCCTCCCACTCTCCAGCATAAGTTCCAAGAGAAAATGCCTAGTCACTTTTATGCTCTTGGTGCAGTGAGAGGCAATGTTGTTGACTGACTGAATGAATGAAGTTGGCTATAGTAGTAGTTAAGAAACACAAATGTTGAAAGAGTTATTTATGGGGATCCGTAAACATAAAATGAATGAAGGGATGGCTTCTGACCTCAAAGTATTTGCAAGTTAATGAAGAAACATATTTAAGGACATCATACATGTTTTCAAAGCAGAGAAAGTAAAATGAACGGTTCATACAATAAGAATGTTCAAAGGGAAAAGCATGTTTATGAACTGCTTAAGAAAGAAGTTTGTGGCTACCTTTTGTATAGTACACTATAGTGCATCCTCATTTTGAAGAGGGGTGTGTGTTCACTTCTTAATGTTAAAAAATATTGCCTACCCATGTCGCAGAAGTTATACTTTTAGTTGTATTCAGGTTCCTGACAATGTCTAGTGCACAGGCAGATTTGGGCAGTTTTAATAATTGAATGCATTGTCTGTCCTCTCCCCATGCCTCACCCCTTCATTCCTGGGTTCTTCAGGTCATGGTTTGAGACATACCACACTACAGTGTTCCCCATAAGCAAATGAGGTGATTAGAGAGGATTTCACTGAGAAGACAACACTAGATCATAGCCCTGAAAAAGAAAGCTCTTGAATCAACGAAAAAGCATAGTTTGGAGTAGAAGAGAGAGACTGGAATATGTACAAATGTGTTCAGAGTAAAAGCTGGTCAGTGGGATGGAAGGGAAGGTCCTTTGAGCAGACCTTTGAGAGGTGGGGCTGGAAGAATAGGTTGGGGTTAGACTCTGCATCTTAATGCTTTGCTAGAGGATCGGACCCTCACTCCATGGACAGCAAGGAGCCATGGAACAGGGATGGAACATTCCTCTTGCTCTGCTGGAAACTGTGATGTCTGCTCTAGGCTCTTTGATAGACCCAACTAAACACAACCTTAGCAAGTCTCACAATTTTGAGCAAAGTGAGCCTTGAGAGCCATCTGTTTCCTGTGGGATGAGAGAGGAGCATAGATGATCCAATTTTATTAAGTAGACTTCTGACTGCTCTTAGAGTTATTGTCTCTTTCTGGGCTCCCAGGCAAGTGAGTAAAATGATTATTTTCATGGATTTTTTTATTTGCTAAAGAGTGTTGTGTCCGGCACAACACATTGCCGAAGACATTCTCATTGCTGTGAACTAATTTGGTTCCTGAGGAAAACAAGGGCTGGGTTCTAGAAGAGCTTTTGGGTTTAATGCCAGGATTTCTAACCCTACAAGTAAGAAGAGACAGTTATGGGAGCTCAAGTTACCAAAAATGACTTTAAGCGAACACTCACATATGTGAGGGTAACGGAGCCCAAGTCTTCAAAGAGAAATATTTTGAAAATTCTCCCTGGTTTCTGGCAAGGGCAGGAAATCCTGATTTTTCAGTTCTTTATAAAAATAAGAAAAGGCTAACAATTTAAAACCTGGGTATTAATCAACTACTTAATAATGTCAACAAATGAATTGGGTTCTACTGTAATTCACTGTGGGGAGATTAAAGGAGACCTAAGAGCTACAAATAAGCCATTAGGAACAGTTTAGTGACTGAACACATGAGCTGTGATTAATAATGAATCAGAAGTAAAGCCGTGAATGACAATAAACAGAAAAGACTCATTTGATTAAGAATTTTATCAGAAAAGTATAATTTGGATGTTGATTCAATGTTTTCACTGGTAACAATAGGGAAAATAAATGCTCTTTTATGCATTTTAGTTGATTCAATTCAAATTGATACTGCATGAGACAACATTCAAATCAATATAGCCTAGGAGATGTAAAAGTACAGGCTTGTGTGGTCTTCCAAACAACTGACATTTATATATTCTATTTTTCTTAAGATCTTTGTAAGCAAAATGGAAAAAAAATCCTAATATTTTGGCTTTTCAGGAGGGAGACTTTTCAGCCCTGCTTATTATATTTGGGTCAACATACTGACATCTTGATTTGTGACAAAAGCATTTTCCCACTCATATTTTAGGCTCCTATTTTCTTTATTACACAGAGAATAATTTATTGCACAGAGGAACAGAAGCTAAATTGAATTGATTTTGTAAGCTGCCATAAGTACAGCTCCCCAAAACAAATGCAAATAGAATGAACAGTTCTTACCATATGTCTCACGTAGGCCACTCACGTTTTCCTTCATTCCAGGGTGATTTTAAAAACCTGTTCTGTTAATGCATGCATGCAACTTCTGCAATCTTAAAGATTTAAAACCTATGAGTTTTCACAGTCCTGAATATTCTAATACACACAGCTTTCGCACCTGGATGCTGAACACAGACACTGAAATAGATTCTACGAACAAAGGAATTTGAAAGGGCCCATGAATTTCACATTGCATTCCGAAGCTGTCCTGTGTCAGCTCTTCACATACATGCCAAACTCGGCATGTCTGAATTTTAAGAAAACAAGCCATACTTTTTATTTCAGTAAGTCTGACCCTTTGTTGTCTAATTCTACTCCTTAGAGATACAAATGTGCCTTGTGCTTACTGAATGAATACTAATGTCTTAATTAAACCTTGATATAGGGAAGCATACTACAGCTCTCACTTAAAATATGCACAAAAATAGAAGGGGGAAGAAAGAGCAGCATGTTGTGGGCCTGTCAAAGAAGGGAGAGAGTCTCACTGTCAATGGTGCATTGAAAAGACTTCCTCAGACCGCTTTTCCACTAAAGGCTCTAAAATGAAAATTGCTCTCATTTCCCCTTCATTAACATGAGTTTAATATTTTTTTTTAATTTTTAATTTTTTTAGAGGTGAAGGGATAATAGGAACAGAGTGTTTTTAAGTCCATAAAAGGTTCACTGACAGATTTGTGGCAATTTGAAAGACTTGCTTCACAGTTCATCTATTCCCAACCCCCTCTCCGCTGTGGGTTAGGTTAGGTGGGAAGGACTGTAAATTTTCATACTAAATTCTCTCATGGTAAAATTGAGACTACTTCTTGAGAGTTTATGCTACTATTTCATAATTTCCAGCTCTGAATGGAGGTGTTGTTAACATAGATTGATCAGGCTCTTATCTTGATTTTAGCATTCCTCATATCAATTTTCTGGAAGGACATTCTAATAGGAAAAAAAATTGATTTAGTGTCTCTGCAGAAAAAGAAAAAAAAAGCAGCAAGGAAAGAAGGAAGGGGGGAAGAGTGTTGCTTATTTAATAGATCGTCCTTGTTTGTTGTTCTAATAGTTCCATATGGCTCTGTACTGTGTGGGAAGATATGACAGTGCCTTCTTGGGGAGAAATAGAAGATTTCAGCAGCTCGAGCAAATGACCAAAGACCCTCTGTGATGGTGGAGTTAATGTGAGCAATTAATAATGTTTAAAACAAACGTTTTCCCAGTTTTTGATCTAATCAGGAATAAAAGCCCACAATAAATACCTTAGAAAAGAAGTTAATTAGTTTTAATTCTAAGATAGCATGCAAAAGTTCTAAACTAATGTGAGAGCTGGCACAAACGCCGGTGATTACTAGAAGAAAAGGATGTTAAGGTTGTGGAAACTGAGTCTCAGAGGGTGACGTGTTCAAGGTCACCGAGAGTCAATAGAAAAGCTGGAGGAGATTCTTGGGGTTTCTAAGTTCTGACATGCTGTTTTTCTACCGCAAATCATAGTTTTAGAGATTCACATGGTGAAAAAGAATGACATAAGGTAACATTGTCATTTTGGGGTTAGCTTTCTCTTGTGACAGATGATTTAAATAAAAATCTTGACCTTCCTGTTTCTACATGTTTGAAATGCTGTTCATATTTTTAAATCTCATTTTCTTTTTAAAAATTCATTAATGATTTTTGAAAGACAAATTTGCTATATCAATTTCTAAAGGTTGAGAGTTTGTGTCAGTTCTCTTTTATTCTAAATTGTTTTAGTCATCCCTTAGTGTAATAAGATTGTGATGTGGTTATGCTGACATTAACGTTTCTTTTTCTTAAAGTGAAACTAATGATTGACCTTGACATGGAATAAGAGCACAGACTCTAGGATCGGTTAGACCGTGTTCTGACCCCATCCTACCACTTCCCAGCGGTGTAGTCATGGGAGAGTTCCTTAAACTTGTCTGCATTCCAGTTCTCTCCTCTGCAAATTGGGAATAATAATAAGTCCTTCTCAATGGGGTGTTTGGGTGAAAATCAAATGAGCTGATACATGCACAGCATATATATAGTGACTAGTACATAATAAGTACTCAATATGCTTGGCAGCTATTATTATTAGAAAAAATGAAAAATAATTGTACGTAGTTACTATTCGTATGAGTAATGGAAACTCAACTTCACAACACAGCATGAGAATATGAATTTTCATCATTAAATCTGAACAGACATTTTTACTCAAAATCCTTTGCCCAAATAATGTAACCTGGCAATGACTGACTTTTAGATATTGGGGAACTGTATTAATATGAACAAATCTGGCAGTCTAAAAATTGTTTATTGAAGAAAATATAACCCAGATAGATGTACATGCTCTCACTCTCAAGCATGAATCAATGATATATGTCCTCTTCCCTCCCTCTCTGCCCCCAAAACTGCTCAGGACAATTGTGCTTTATGGATTATACACATTGATATGTATTCAAGACTCATTTAGAATTCTGAAATGTGATGTGCAAAGTGAGCATTTTGATAGAGATACATTCCCAAAGAATTTTTTTTGGCCCCAGTAGCAAATAATAAATCTCTACCACAGACAGTCGCATTTAATGGTCCAATATAGTCCTTACATGAAAACCAACAAATCACTCAACATGACCTCCAATACATTTGCAATATACCACGCAGTCTAAAACCCATTCACGTCATTGGGGGTTTTCACCAATGCTAGGCCCTTGACTTATCCGTGACTGGAAGACCCTCTTCGCAAAGTTATGCTTTTTCAGATACTTTCAGGGATACAAACAATTCCAGTCTTGCCCTATATAACTACATTTTTGGGGGGCTCGGTGAGTGGAGTTCACCCCCTCATCCTGTTAGTAAATGTTTATTAATTGTAATGATGAATAATAAAGAGGTTCTGTCCTCTCTCACCTGAGCAGAACTAAACAGCAGGATTTTCCTGAAGCTCTGCGGGACCCCAGCCTCTGTGACCTCTGCTGCTAACAGGCTCTCCACAGGCAATGGACAGGAGACACCCACTATGCAAATTAGAGCCCTGATGTTCATTATAGGCTGCAAAACCCAAATGGTCCTGAATATGAGCCAAGGGAGGTATTTCTATGCTCCGTGCCTGGTTAGGTGCGAACCCTGATTAGTCTGATTATGGCAACAAACTTTAAATAAAGTGTGTCGGTTTTATAGGTTAGGGAAAGAAGGGGAAGAGGACATTTTTATATATAAATAAAATTTGTTACTCTTCGTGTCAACTTGGCTGTGACAAAAAAATATGTTATTTTCTTATATCGATTACAGACCATTGACAACTAGATGGAACAGCAACAAACTGGTACATTAGCCAGTGAGGAAATAAAATGCTGAAGATGTAACTGGAGAAATTCTGGAGATATGAAAATTGTCTACAAATATTAGTGAATTTTTTCCATGGTTGTTTTGATAGAAAGTTAACTGTAATGTGGATGATACAGAAGGGTCGGGTAAATATCTTTCGATATTTTGCATTACACACACATGCATGCACTGCACCAGATTCATCTTAAACATAAAAATGAGGTTAGATTCTGCTCATGCTGAGCATCATACCACCAGTGTTGCTCACTTCAGCAGCATAAGAGCCAGTATCTTGTCCCTAGACTCTATGTTGCTAGATGAAAAGAACTATCTTGTTCTTACTGTTCCCCCAATGAAACATGGTCTATAACAGGTGCCTGTGATGGTTAATTTTAAGGTGTCATCTCTGCTTGGGTTTTTTCCTTCCTTCCCAGAGATATCCAGGGAATGTCTGCTTTTCATGTATTTGAGTTTCTTTTTTTCCCCAAGGGACAATTAGATGTGCTACCAGTATTTGAGATAATTTGGGAAACATCTTGTCTACACAGCCAAAAATATCTGAATAATGCTCTGTGCTCATTTAAAGCCATTAGTGTGTGTGTGTGTGTGTGTGTGTGTGTGTGTGTTTTGAGGACTCTTTTTCTAATGTGTGCATCCTGCAAAAGATTTTGAAACTATGTCTTTGCAAAATGCACCATCCATGGATTCTTCCACCTCCAGACAGCTGGATTCCTGGTCAGTGCCCAGATATGTGGTCAAACATTATTCAGGATGTTTTTGTGAGGGTGTTTTTGGATGAGATTAACTTGTAAATTGGTAAACGTCTAGTAAAGCAGATTACCCTCCACTTCCGGGTGGTTCTCAGCCAATCAGCTGAAGACCTGAATGGAACGAAAGACTGACCTCCACCAGGCAAGAGGAAATTCTGCTAGCAGACAGCCTTTAGGATTGAATCAGAATACTAGCTCTTCTCTGGGTGGCCAGCCTTATGGCTTTCTTCTGGAGAAAAGTCCTGTCACCAGCCACGACATATTCATGATGGCTCCTGTGGCTAGGCCCTCAGACCACTCACAACAATTTTCATGGCCTTTAGTCAGCCCCTATGCTCTGGCCAAGCCTTCCTGCTCTTCTCAGGTCCTCCATTTCTATCTCGAGATGTTTGATCTTACCACTTGGCAAAGGTTTCAAGTGGAACTCATCGCTTTCCCCATTTCCTGTTCCTCTTCTCTTTTCCGCATTTTGATGAACTCTCTACCTACTCTACCCACTCATTTGCCCAAGCCAGATCATCCGTGGGTATATCATCCGTGCCTTTTCTTTCATCTTCAATTCCAACAACCATCCAGTTACGCATTTGACAAATGTTAGTTGAGTGGCTACTATGTACTTGGCATTGTTCTAGAGCTTGGGATATAAGGGTGAACAAACAAAACAAAACAAAAATGGTCCTGCGCTCAAGGATCTTATATTCTAGCAGGGGAGAAATACTGTAAACAATAAACATAAAAATAATTAAATTTACAGAGGATATTAGGTCGATAACTGACAGGGAAATAGGGTGACAAGAATCTAGATGTGTGTGTGGAGGTAGGGTGCAGTTTTAAACACAGTGGTCAGGGTAGGCTTCAGTGAGAAAGTAGCATCAGGGCCAAGATTTGAGGAGATTAAGAGAGAACCACACAGATATCTGGGTGCAAAACTTCAGGCTGAGAGAACAGCTGATGAAAAGGTCCAAGGCAAGAATGCCCCTGGCACATTCAAGGTTGGCAAAGAGGCCAGGTGGCTCCAGCAGAGCCACGCTCCTTCATTCATAAAACTTAGATGAAGCCCAGTTTGTTCATCTCACTGCTACCCCAGTCCAGGCCCTGCCCTTTCTCACCTGCATCGATACGCTGGTCTTCTAGGTAGTTTTCTTGTGTCCAATCTCGTCCCACCTCCATCTATTTCCTACACTACAGCTAGAATGAGCTTTCAAAAACGCACATGTCTCCTGCTTAGAACTTAGGCTCCCCACTGTCTACAGACTGAGCCGTGCAGTCCTGAGCAGGGCTTCGGGGCCCTCTCCCACGTGGCTCCAGCCCACTGCTCCAGCACCCCTCGCCATATCTCCCCTGTTCTCTACACTTGGCCTCATGACCCTACATTAGATTCGCTGAACATACCATGTTCTCTCTGGCCCACAAGCCTTGGTGGGTGCTGCTTCCTCTTCCTGAAACACCTCCCCCAAACCTCCTTTGCCACTTGTTACAACCTTCCTCAGGCTAAGAAGCATGGCCTGGACAGCTCAATCTCAGCTCCCTTCTCTTCTTATAAATTGCTTTCTGCAGAAAGTTTCTCCTAACCTTCCTCTCTCTGGTTCAATAACCCTCCACTGTGCTTCCACGAAGGCTGCGGCGTTATCTACCACAGCGAAGTCATATGTATCTCCACAGTCTTTTTGTTTCTTGGTCTCCCCGCTAGGTTTTAAGCACAGGTAGGGATGATGCTTATTTTAAATCCCAGCACCTCACACCTGGCTCGACACATAAGAGGTGCTACATAAATGTCTTTTGAATGAATAAATAAATGAATAATCCCCACATGGAAAGCTGAAGGTTATACAGGTGGATAAGATAGAGAAAAAATAAATGTAGAAACTGAATATAACCTCTTCTAGAAAGGAATTTCTTACAGAAGCAGAGTCTGTGACCATAAGGCAGCCATCTAAAGCAACGGAGTAATGATTTGTACCGCTTCTGTCACCATGGGTTAGGATGCAAATGGATTACCCTGATCCCTCTTTAAAGCCACTACAATGAGCCTCATCTCAAGCACAGACTATTCTGGCACCTGATCTCTTTTGTACTTTTTAGTCCACACAGTGTGAGACCATCGCCAAACAATCTCTTTGGTTTCACAGACAAGAAGAAAGTAATCCACTTCTCACACATGACAACAAAAGAAAATCTAAAATGGCATAAAACTGCAATGGTAATATAGAGGCAGGAAAGAGCTGAATCAAAAGGAAATACAGCCAAATGCAATCAGCAACTAACAGTAGGAAAAAGGCAGCTGTCGTCTTCGTTCCTTTCATAAACTTCTTAAAGCAAATTATGTCTTCTAGACTGTAAGTCAGTTTTCTGAGTATTGCTTCTTAATGCTTCTGCCATTTATGGGAGGTAAAGCCTTCTCTGCATCCCCTAAGTTAGAAGATGCCTGTGGATTCCACTTAGGTGTTTTATTCATTAGAGTCCACCCTCTCTTAGCAGAGCATCTTCCCCAAACACCTCAGTCTGACAGTCTTCTTCTTTTGGAGTATCAGATCATCAATTAAAATGCATTCTGCATTGATTAATGTTTCAGCAGCTCTGGGTGCTCTGAGCCTGGAGGGAAAAGGGCCTAGACTCAGAGACATAAAACTATAATTCAGCGCAGAGTGTACCCGGGGCCTGAGGGGGCTGGAGGACAGGCGCCAAGTGTGGGCTGTGCCTGGAACGGGAGAACAGGAACACTGGTGTTAGGTGTGGGCTGCTTGGAACGTCCCAGGAGTGGCTTGCCTCATGTTACAGACTGCGAATCCAGCTGTCTGGAGGTGGAAGAATCCATGGATGCTGCACATTGCAGACACACAGTTTCGAAAATCATTTATAGGATGCACGGGTTAGGAAAGATATCCTCAAAAAAAAAAAAAGTAAATAAAACAAATAAAACCCCCTCTAATGGCTCGAAATGAACACAGAGCATTCAGATATTAATCTTTGGCTGTGCAGACAAGGTGTTTCCCAAATTATCTTGAATACTGATGGCAGGACTAATTGTTCCTTGGAAAAAAATACCCTAGACATGAAAACCAGACTGCTTCGGATGTGCTGGTTCTCTGTGGGAAGGAAGGGAAGAACCTGAGCAGAGTAGAAATCACCCCAAGTAGGTCTACAAAATGGGAAGACGTAACTTGAGACCTGGCCCTGTATGACAAATGCCCAACAACTGGGGGGTGGTTATTATTACAATTTATTACTGGTTATCCCTTTTCCTACCCGCTGAGCCTCTTTTCTGTGCTTGAGACTGAGGGGACTTTGTGCCAAAGGACCAACCTTTACTCCATACCTTGTGTTTCAGGCACTCCGTTAGAGCTTGATGTGCTGTTCTCATTTCGTTTTCTAAACAGTCCTTTCAGAGACTGTGTACTCGTTTTGTAGAAGAAATACACAAAGGCTCTGGAAATGTTAAATGTGTCCAAGGGCACTAAGGTGGGGAGTGAAGATACAGTCACAGGTGCTGGACTCCACAGTAGGTTCAGAGCCTCAATCACTATGGCCCAAAGTGGCTCGTTCTCTTGCAACGCAATCCTCGTACCTTCCTCTTCTCTTGTGGTGTGTCCCCAAAGACACTCAGGCTGTACGCTCCACAAGGACAGGAATTATTACGTTTTTCTTCATCGTTAATTATATCCATAGTGCCTCCCACTGTGCTTGGCACATGCTTGGTGCTCGACAAATAATTACGGAGAAGTGAACAGACCCACGGCCTGGTGAAGTCTTCTGCCTCCAGCACCACCTTCGATCTATGGGGAGTGCAACTTCCCTGAGGAGGGCTGAGCATGAGCCCAAACATTCTGGACAGAAGTCTTTGCCTGAGTAACTCAAGGACTCCTGAGTTCGGACGAGACTTGTGTCAACCCAAATAACAAAGGAACTGTGAGATCCTGGGTGGAGTTACATCCTAAAGATACATCTGAGAGCATCTTAGTGTTTAATTCCCAGTTTGGATGAAAATTAAAATAGATAAAGTCTCAGAACTCTAGACATTCCCAGAATGGTGGCGATTATCATTAATACGTTTAACAACCCATAATAAGTTTAATCCATTAATAAGTTTAACAACCCATTCAAGTTTTGCAATATTATGATTTTGAGCTACAAAGAGCACAAAATAGTGTGTGGTACACACACACACACACACACACACACACACACACACAAATATTTATATTTTTGCCAACTCTTGTCGTACGTGGGAAATTTGATTTTAAAACAAAAAAGAAACCATGTCCATTACTACTTTCCGGATAATCTGGTTATTCAGCCACTCACTGTCATTTATCTCCTTTGAGCCTTACTCCTTTCTATAAAATGAAGTTAATAAAACCCTCTGCTTCATATGAACATGATGGAATATGCTAAAAAAACCCTGTAGAACAGAAAGCAGTCTTGCCAACAGCACGGCTTTGCCTTTTTTTTTTTTTTTCCACGTCATGTGTAGCAGCTAAGAGGAACTGCGTGGGCCCCAGCCCTAGCTCGGCCATCAGTGCTCTCGAGGGAGACTGGGAAAGCCTGTGCCTTCGTTTCTTTACCTGTAACACAAGGGTAATAATGCGCCCAGCTCCTAAGGAGATTCAATGATATAATGCATCTAAAATACTTAGAAGAGGCCCAGCACGTGAGAAGTGCTAAAAAATGTTAGCTATGGTTATTACTTTGCTTTCAGGATCGGTGTACAATGTCAGTTTGGGCCGGTCACCAGCTTTCTAGAGGACTGTTGGCAGCTGTCCTCAGTAACGGGCCGGGGTGGTGGGTGGGCAGATCCAGGCCCACAACCCAAAAAGGTGGTTGTCCCAGAAGTCATTTCCAGTGCGAGAGGAACCAAACGGAAGAGATTTTGGGAGGTGTGTGTTCTTTATTTCCTTTTCCTCTCCCTTTCCATCCCATTCTTCCTTTTTTTTTTTTCCTTTCCTATTTAAGTAAGCCACGGAATTCAGGACTGCCTGGGGGAAGATGGTAGGGCAGCTGGAAGTCCAGCTGTGAGATGATGAGTAAACAGGCTGAGCCCCTGCTATTCTACCCCATCCATTCAATCTTCCCCAATTAACTGGAAGTGCGGGGGTGATCTCCTAACCGAGTTCCGCTTCCTGCTACTAAACGAAGATTATATAACGAATGCAAACACTTGACTGTCATCGTCCAAACAGCCTGGATAGCCATCAAACCCTCCTGCATGTGTGTCGGCACCCAGGAGGCAGAACCAGGATCACAACCTCCTTTGCACCATGCTGGACGCTGTGCCAGGCTCCAGTGGTGCTTACAAAATGCCTTTGCATGACAAAAACAAGAATGGTCCCTGATGGGAGATTTTATAAAAGGAGACTTTCTCAGTGCTCCTCTGTATCATTCCTTTGATTATTCGGACTTCGGGAAAGGGCAGAGAAACTGTCACCATTTCATTTCTTCCTTTCTCAACTAATCAAAATTTCCTCTCACCTCTTTGTACTGGGCCCAAGTCTTTTTCCTTTTTAAAAATCTGCCTCGAAGACATCTTTTTCATTTTACCTTAAGAATGACTTTAATGGTCTAATTTTTAACCATTTCTTCACGTAATAGAAGTGATCTGTGAGGTTTCTTTATCATACGCCTTTTGAACTTCAATTTTTCTAAATCGATTCCCTCTTGGCAAGGCATTATTACTTTCCGCCCATATAAATACTATCAGCCACAGTTTTCTTTCTTCCATGGTAAAGCATGATTTATATTTAAAAATAAATTGATATTTAAAATCTAAGTATGATCTTGCATATTAATGAACATAATTCCTACACTGAAAAAACGCAAAAGAGTATTAAACATAAAATAAGGTCGATTTAAATATAATCATCTGCATTTGACCAGGGAGGAAACAAAAGCTAAGGAAAATGGAATGCCTCATAAAATCATGAAGGAGGAAGCAGCCAAGCTGAAATTAGAATCGATATCTTCTGATCATCAAACTTTCCCTGTCAGACCATCAAAGGCAACATTAGAAAAATTATGAATGTCTGATAATGCAGACATTTCACCCTTTCATAGTCAATAAAGAAATATATACATATATATTTTCCATAAAAGAGATCCAAGAAGCAGTTAATATTTTTTGAGTTGTTTTTTTTTCAATATATTCTTATCTACATTGAAATTCTATACAGTGATCCATCTAAATGAAGATAAATTAATTTATCTCTACAGTGAGAGTAAATTACTGGAAATTAAGCAATTTAAAGCCTAATCATTTTATCAATGATAATGAATGAAATGTAACTTCTACTGCAGTAGCGAAAGGGTTCATATACTATCACATGTCCTGAGCCTCTAGGGACAAAGTTTAGTATTTAACGAGGGATGACTTCTGTAATATTTTAATTCTAAACAGAGCTACATGGGAAATCTAGGACATTTATAGTAACATTTAGTATAGATTTAAAATACTTAATAGCTTTGCTCAGCAAATATAGCTCATCATATGTCCTTGTGGTGAGTCAAGTGATTCTGAAGTCCAGTTATGCCAATAGTTCAAACACTACCAAAGACTAAATACAAGTTGTTACAAGCTGAATTGTGTCCACCCCCACCAAAACTCCTATGGTAAATCCCTCACACCCAGTACCTCTGAATGTGACTCTATTTGGAGACAGGGCTTTTAAAGAGTAATTTAGTTAAAATGGGGTTGTTAGGGCAGGCCCTAATCCAATACGACTAAAATCTTTATAAGAAGAGGAGATTAGGACACAGACATCAGATGGATGACCATGTTAGGATACGGTGAAAAGGTAGCCGTCTGCCAGTCAAGGAGAGAACCTCAGAAGAAATCAAATGTTCTGACTCTTTGCTCTTGATCCTCCAGAACTGTGAGAAAAGAAACTTCTGTTGTTTAAGCCAAGCAGTCTGTAGTATTTTGTTACAGAAGCCCAAGCAAACTAATACACAAATCTAATACTTATTTTCTCCCGCCAGCTTCTGTGCCTGTGTTTCCCACAGACTTCTGGGTTCTCCTTGACCTGCCAATAAGACAAGGATGGGCAGATGTGGAAGGAAGAATGAGGATAAGTTTAGAGTGCCTGTCTTATAAGACTACACATTCTCATGAAACTCCATTTCCTCCCTGTCTGCCTAGAACACTCCTCCTGATTCTCCCAGACCTACAGTTAGGTCTACACCTTGCAAATCCACCTCTGTCATAGCACATACACATACCAAACCACGTTAGAATTGTTTCCATTGCTGATCCCTTTGCCCTCTTGTGAGCACCTTGAAAAGAGGGTATTTGACACCTAGGAGGTGCTCAGTAACTGTTGGTTTAATGAACGAATAAATGAAATGGAAAAATTTCCACTCTTCCTGGAATAAGCCTGGGATAATTCAGTCCCCAACACAGTTGGAAGTATAGTTGTATTTGTTGAGAAAAACATGAAGTGATACAAAGCTAAAAAAAAAGTAATAAAATCTATAGAAAGAAAGTACCTATTGATGAGTTCTTTAACAGTGAAGAAAATACAGTTGACTCTTGAACAATGAAGGGTTGGGGCACTGACCACCTGCGCAGTTGAAAATCCGTATATAGCATAAGTCGCTCTGCCCAATATTCTGATTCCCCACTGCCAGTTGACCCTGGAACAACGTGGGTTTGAACTGCATGGGTCAACTGAACTGCAGTTAATTGAAAAAAATCTGCATACATGTGGACCCATGCATTTCAAACCTGCATGGTTCAAGGGTCAACTGTCACTGAGGATGAGATCATGGAAAAGGTAGAAGCAAAGGTCTTGGGACAGAACAATACAACCTAACAGGTCTGTACCCAGGTGCAGACTTGGTTAGACTTGAGGGAAAAAAAATCACAAGGCAGTTGTTGTGAACCAGGCCCTTTGTCACGAAGTTCTATGCCCTCATCATGAAGTTCAAGAAGCAAAGATTCTAAGAATACTCCTTGTGCAGTTGAAAAAAAACGTAGTCATAGTCCTGGAGGTAAAAATAACTTTACTCGCCAATAAACTGAATCATGAGAGAATGGGGAACAAGCAGATAAAAATGAACGATGTGTGAGTTCTCTTCTAAAGGGCAGCCAAAGCAGATGAGCTAATGTTAACGGATCACGTAAGGGGGAAAAAGGGTTCTACATCACAGAACCCAGGAATGGAGCAGAGGCACGCTGGCTGGTAAGGAGGAGATGACGAAGTCAGTCAGGATGACGTGGAAGTGGTATGAGGAGATGGCTTCGGATAACAGGCGGCAGGGAGACCGCCCTCTGCTTGCCTCTCTCACTGTTGCCCCTGTCCTCCATGACTAATGAATCTAGTTGATATAAGACACATAGAATCAAGAGGAATCCAGATTATTTAGGCACTACGAAATGAAGCAAAAGGAAAAGATAGCCCTGATTTTCAAACAATGAAAGTGACCCTGGAAACCATAATTTGGCATGTTTGCAATATGGCGAGGGTAATAAAAAATCTGTTAACACCTAGAGGATTTTAACCCCAGATGTAATAAGAAGCTGAGCTTTATGAAGGAAACAAACAAACAAAAAGCATGCCAAACTTGATTGCTTTTCTGATGGAATTACGAGATTACTAGGTTAGAGGAATGGAGCAGATGTGATCTATTCGAATTTTATGAGAGTATGGAAGAACACCTCACACAATTCCCTTCACATGGCTTCAACGTGGACTGAAGCGATCATAAATGAAGGGTGACAATACATTACAGTCAGTATCACGGGGAGGAAGGTGTCTAAAAGGCGACGCAATGGCTCCTGCTGTTTAGGAAACGTAGAATATTCTTTTGAATGTTCTGTAAAAACAGAGGAATGAGAGTGGCAGGGAGGAAACATGGAGATTTGTTTAACAAAGGGTCTAGAATATTGGTTAAAATCATCTGAATATAGAGAAAAATGAAAGCTAACAAAGACATTCATATATTTAGAGAAGTAAGTAAATTTGGAAGAATATTTGCTAAAATGCACATATAAAAGGAGAAAGAAACTAGAAATCAGTAACACTGAAAACTGCCTAGGAGAAGCTCTTTGCTAGAAACTTTAACTGTAACACAGATACAAAATAGAGATTTTAATGACTTATACCATGCCATAATGAAAGTGCACTATGTACCTTGGGTCAAAGTAATTTTTTTAGGTGCAGAAGAGTTGATTCTTACTTATCTTTGAATTTTTATCATTATGAATTTGAATCCTCAAGTTTTGCAATAAAACTATTAAAACACTTTAAAGGAACTATTCTGGGACAGGGAGAACTCATCCAATCTCTCTCTAAGAGGCTGTCTTGCTTTTTATCTGATCCTCAATGAGGTCCAGCTCGGCCGCAACTATTTCTGGATAAATGAACCTTCTCCAGGGCAGTCGTGACCGATTCTAAAAGAATCCTGAGCACCACTGTGAAGGGTTTGCTACTGTTTGCTGCTTTCGGAAATCTTTTTTTCAAAGTTAAAAAAAAATTTCCTTAAACAAATGCTCCTGAGCAGGTTTTGAAGAGTAATGATTATGTCCCAGACTTGAGCTAAGTGAGAAATTCTGAAGACTTTATGCTTAGGTTCAAAGCCGGGCCCCACTGCCCGGGGCTGGGTGACCTTGGGCAAGTTACTGACCATGACAGTGCCTTAGTTTCCTCATCTAGAAAGGGGGTAACACTAACGTCCACCTCACAGGATTAAGTGATTCAGTGAATCAATATCACGTAAAGCATACCGTGAGCCCTCTATAAATAGACTCCAAAATAGCCTCACTGTGAGCAGACAACTTTAAAGGAGATAAGCTTCAGAGAAAAACTTTATATTCAGCTCTAGATGCTCATCAAGACTACTTGCTGAAAACCAGAAAATAAATCCTATTTTTCTAGGACTACATAATCTAATGATGTGTCTTCAAAGCAGGCAATGCGGTCTAGCATGAAGAAACAGGGCGAGGATTCTAATCCTGCTCTGCAAGTCGGCAGGGTGCTTTTGTGTGCGATTGATTTGTAATCTACGAAGTGAGAATACTGCCCCTTGTCTAACAGTCTTCACAGGTTTTGAAGGAAAAATGACATAAGAGAGGTGGAAACAATCTGCAGGGCTATACAAAGCTTATAAAAGGAGTTTTCTTTTTTTGACAAGAAGATAAAAATGAGCCGAGGAGGGCTGTGGCATACAAATCCAGACAGAACCGTCAACTCTGTATCACAGCAGTGTCACTGAAAATGGTACCATCTGTGGACTGGGGACCATCTTTATTCATCCTCGACTTCGTCCTCTTATTCATCCCCTTGCCTCTCTTTTAGGCCCACCCGTGCCTCTCCATTCCACAGATGCCCACCTGGTTACAGCGTCACTGCCAGAGCTCAGTAACAGAGGGAAACAGAGGCAGTTTCTCTGTCTCCATCTCGCCCCTCTCCAATCCACTCTCTCCTCCCAAAATGATCTTTCTGCAAAGCCGACCATGTTAACTCTCCCTGTTCCAAACCCTCCGGTGTACAACCCCTGGAGGCTCCGGCCCTTCTGATCTCTTTAGCTCCCTCTCTTACCACCTCTCTCCTCCTCCTCCACCGCCAGCTGTCCTGAGGAGCTCTGTTTGTCTGTTTGCCTTGCACTTGGACATTCCTGTCCACTCCTCTTTGCTTCCTCCTCCAGAAGATGGAGGTGCTGTCTCTTGCAGTAAGCCTTCCTGGCCTCTCTTCCCTCCTTTCTGTTCCTTTAGTTTCTCTACTATAGCATTTATTGTTTGCTACTAGAATTGTTTATGTGTCTGCAAATGGTGGAAGGCCGGAGCTGTCTCATGCCTCGCTGTTGCCAGCCTGGAACACATAGCACGTCCCCAGGTATATGCTGAATAAATGGACCCAGACAATCAACGTACTCAGGGACTGTAGCCAATGTCATGGCAAGTGTGAGATTATGTTCAAAAGCTCATTGGTTTTGTGAGCAGCGTACAAGATGTAGAAATGGCCCACAAAAGGATTATAGCGATGACACAACCTAAACATTGCTATAACAAGCCAGGGGATAACTGTGGTAGGCAACCTGTTGGCCTGTGACCCTTCATTCAGCCTTCTTCAGTTCATCTGGCCCAGAAAATGCTATAGTTTAGATCAAACCCTACAGGAATGCTAATAAAACTGAGGGAGGGGCTGGTCTTTAAATGCCAACAATGTAGCAGAGGACGAAGAATGCGGATTACACCAAAGTGACCCTTCTCGCCTACAAATATAACCACACCACATCTCTGCTTAAGGTCTCTCCAATGCCTCTCCATCTCTGGAAGGCCGAAGTCTAACAGCCTCATTTCTCTCCTCTTCCTCCCCCCCCACATCCATACTACATTACTGGTGATTCCCACAAGGTGCCACGTGGTGCAGGCTGCTGCATCTTGGCTCACGCTGTTTTCTCTACCGAAGGTGCCCTTTCCCCTTATCCTCTACTCAGGTTTTCCTGGTGAACTCCTGATGCATCTCAACTGTCACCTCCTCTGCGAAGCCTTCTAGGTCCTCTCTAAGTAGAGCTGAGCATGCCGCCTTGGTGCCAACACTGCACCTCGTAATCTGCCATGTAACTGAACATTATCTGTTTACCTGTTTGTTCCTCCCCTAGACCTCAGACTTTATGCATCTTTGTATTCTAGGATTCCAGCGTAATAACTCACCCAGATTAAGAACTTGATAAATTATGTTTAATTGAATTTGTCAAATTCACATGGAAGAGAACACTTACCTAGAGCCTGAAAAGCTAAAGTGGTTAATCTTTTGTGTTTCATTCGACAATAGGAAACATCATTAGAATGAACCATGATGATCAAGAATGTGCAGAAAGGCATTCGTAATCACAAACTATGGAGATAGCAAACTTTTAAGTAAATTGAAGACAAGAGCAATCACAGAAGATAACATTTAATGGCTTTAAAGAACAGGTGGAAATCATATGATATTTTTAGATTGCTTTCCTTACAAATGCATCAAAGTATTTTAAAAGGCGAAGACTCAGCTTTTTAGAAGTGGTATTTTATAACAGGTATTTGGATTCTATTTCATTGTGAGTTTAGTTAGTGTAATTGTACAATAAAGAAAAGCATTTGGCCTTCAGGTCACTATGTATATGTAGCTAAATTATGCAATTAGATGACATGTAATTAACTAGAATAGCAACACAACCAATCTAATGGGGCCAGTTTGGTTCTGAGTGACTCATAAAAACATTATGTAGTTAAGTGATAGGCACGTACAAGAACACTAGATTGCAGTCTACCTACAGCCCAACCATCCCTCCTGTGACTGAAGAGATAATGGAAAGAGATGGGGCAGTATCACTGGAAATTCTGCCCAGGAAGGAGCAGAGATGCCATCTTGATTCTTACTATCCCAAACTTCTAATGAGTCAGGAAGTGTCTCCAGACATATTGCTGTCACATTATCAGGTTAACCTTCCAGCACTAGAAATAATAGGAGAACAACAGTAATCAAAGCTTTTTTGAATCAGCTTGAAGAAATAATTCCTGACCTATCACTTGGGTAGTATAACAGACTGAACATTCAGTAAGTGAAAACTAGTGGCAGAGGAAGCATAAATTAGCTTTCTTCCTTCTTCTTCAATAATTTGTATGTGTCAACCATGAGTGAATTAATAAAGTCACAAACAAGAAATGTCACCTCTTTTTTAATAATCAAGGTTTTGTTGTTGTTATGTTTTACTTTGGAGTATTTTTGGTTTTGTTTGTTTCTTTAAAATACAGAAGCCTTCCAGTCTTGTTAGGGTTCAAGCTAGGAACAGAAGGCCTCCTTTAAGAATTGTCCAGTTATCCTTATCTTTATCGAGAAGAATCTAGCAAATGTCATACTTGCTAGTGTGGCAACCAAACTTTTTATCTTAAATTTTTAAGTGAGAAATAAAACAATCTAGCCATTTATTCACAGACCATTCATCAATCCTCAATATGAGTTATTCCATACATATTTACTGAACATAAATTTACTATGCCTCTGTGGGAACACAAAGGGTGTGGAGATTTAGTACTCACCTTTAAACACTTACAATCTATTAGAGGAACCAAATCTGTCACCTAATCTTTATTTTCTACTTCCAAATGCCTTGAGTATATACATATACTGTAATGTTTTAATTAAAATTATATATATGTATATATATATAAATCTGGAAGAATACATACTAAAATATTTAGCAGAGGGACAGCAAATTATTTTATTCTTTTTGCTTCTCTATTTTTTCTAATTTTTTTTTTATAACGAGGATGTATGCCTTGTATAAAAAAGAAGAAAAATTATTTCATAAAAGATGAGGGAAAAAAAATCCCAATCTGGGAAGCCCTATATATTGTCCTACTTTTTAACACTTACGAAGCCCCATTGTTCAAACTCTGGAAAAGCCAAAGAGAGTTTTGTTGATGACAAAATCTATTACAATTGCTGTTCTACTTGTCTGCCTCTCCCCTACTAGTAAGGCAGCTCCTTGAGGGCAGGGAGCCTGTCTCTGTTGTTAGAGTTTATGTCTAATACAGATTGAGGCACATTACAAACACATGATAAATATGTGGGGAAGAAGCGTGGATGACAGGACAGCAGGAAGAAGAGAAAAATGGCTGGAGGCAAACGTTTCTGAGGCTATTATGGAAACAAGTAGTTAATATAATCATTTTGGTGACACAAAATCAATTAAACGGATTGAAGGCATGAATATGACATAATTGATATGACAAATGACAAATGTTTTTTATTTTTCAATCAACTCTACTGTTGGCCAGAGCACCCTCTTGAGAGAGGATAGTTCACGTGAGGATGCTTGAGCCGGTAAATCTGGGAGCAAGTTGTTTCCCCATTTTATATAAGGGACTTTCAAAATCTAAATTGTCTTAGAAGAAAAACAATTATTTTTCATGCCTTGATTTTTATGCTTCTTTAAAAGCAGAGATTAACAAAGCAGATCTAATGAACTGGGCATCATGTTGCTCATGCCGTCTGTGAGAGTGGTGGTCCCTGGCACCGTGTGCAGGACAACCTATGAGGCCACAGGCAGCCACTATAGGTTGGCTTGGGGGCGTTAAGTACTTGTCCTGGCTATTATTTTTCAGATCCATGTGGTTTGAAAGCATCCATCGTGGTCCTAGCTTTGGTGATGTATTGACATTTGCAGGCTAAGGATGAAGGAAAATGCCTGTAAGAAGCATAGAAATCTTCAACAAATAGCAACTAGTGTTTATTCGGCATCTACTGTACATCAGAGGGCTATCTGTCTACCTGCCTAATTTTGTACTCAGAAAAATCGTGCAAGGTAGACATCCTCAGAATTTTACAAATGAGGAAAATAAGGCTTGGAGAGGTTCTGTCCAGAAGTTTTTCCCAAAGCACACACAGCTAATTAGCGGTGGAGCTAAGATGCAATTCGAGGTCTGACAAGCAACTCCAACTTGTTCTTCCTCTGAAGAGATGCAGAAATGCATATCAAATACTCTGTTGATGTGTTATAAAAATTTAACCTTTTTTGCTCTTCCTCATTTTACTTTATGTATTTCTCCTACTTTTTGTTCCCATCCCTGCCACCATTTCAATTCCGATTCTTTCTATTTTTGTGGCATCTGATAAATCTTAGTTTTAAATTATTTAAACGGTGTCTGCAGATCTTACGAGAAAAAAATGCCATAAAATAATCTTTAAATCCTTAAAAATAATCTTTAATTCACATAGTATGGATAAATATATTTAGGCTTTCAGGCACCCTGAATATTGAACAAATGATTCTCTTGGAAACTTCATACTGACACGCAATTAGAACTATTTTTTTTCAATCAGAAATGACATTTGATTTTGAAATGATTATTCAATTCAATACTACTGTCACCCTCAGCCAAGATTTCCACAATGCCTAGATAAACAAAAAGGGGGCTGAATGCTGAGATTCTTCGGCTCTTTTCTTTTTTTGCACAGTGTGATAAATAATGATTAAAGGTATAAAATCTATGTTAACATTACACAACAGAACCATCTTCAATGCTTTGCAAAATGTAGCCTTCATATCCTGGAATGCAGAACCGACTAATCTATGAGTTTTATTTTCTATGGCCACAGAACGCCACCCCTCCCCATCCCTTTTTTTTAAAAAGCAAGTAGAGCCTAAAAGTGAGACAATAACAGCTCATATTTAGGATTACCTAGTTTTTCTAGAGGCGATAGCTCAGGTATCAAGAGAGAGAAAAAAAGATTTACTCTAAAATCATTTGACACCATTTAGCAACAACCACCACAAAGACACATATGATGATGGAAGTGCATTTAAATAACAAGCATCTAAAACAAGACACAAAGGAAGGTTAGTAGTCACATGGAACTGGGTTTTGGTACCAATACGCCGATTGGAAAAAAGAACATAAAATAAATAAATCTAAACTAGAATTCACAAGTACACGTAGCTTCACAAGATGGATAGGTTCCTAAAATGTTCTGTATAAATAGTTTTTTTTAAATAAATACTAAGAGAGAAAGATAACATAATGAAATCTTGCAGTAAATGTCTCTATAAGCAGAGAAAGATATTGTTATATGGCAAACAGACATCTGCTTTGATTTCTTGCCTGAAAAGATTTTTAAAAATTATAATAAATGATGATTTGTATAACAGCATATTTTCTAAAACATGAAGCAAACCAGTATGTCACTGAGAATATGGAAAATGGAGAAAAGCCAGAAGGGCGATTTCCATTTTACTTTTGGTATTTAAATGCCACAGTGATAACTGAATACTGTAAAGAGTCAGATAAATTACTGTTAAATTATCTTGTAAATTGCTCTGGCCTTCAGTCTATACTCAATAAAATATATGCATTGCTGTGGTTTATTCAAGACTACAGAAGTTCAGAATAATCAATTATTCCAGGTGGCTTTTATAGCTTTCTGGTTATTGAGAACTGTATTTTATTGAATGCAGGCATTTAATTAGCAGGTATTATTAAAGTGCAATTTTCCACATTAAACTATTTTCAATATAAAGTAGCTTCCCAGTATGCTGACTTGTTATGACAAGGTTATCTTGAGTTCGCCTAATAGACAGGTAATAACTCATTTTTGTCTCTGTGTTTTCTAATTCTGCAGAATGCATTCTTTTGGCTGTCGTAAAAAAAAGAAAATAGTTTCCGAACAAACATTTTCCAAGAATTTTTTTATGTTACCATCCTATAAACTAAAATTTTAAGACTAACCTGAATACTAACATTACATATTGTGATATTTCTTATGCTATAAAGAAAATCGTACCGTAATTTCTAATTATCCCACGGTTGATAGACTAATTACAGCCATTCTACCACAAAAGTACAATGTTCAATAAATACCTTTTTTTCATTACAGTATAAAATATCATTTTGACTTTTGTTTTAAAAAGACTGTGACAAATGACTTGTAATTTAATACATAAATTTCATCTAATAATAATCAAAATTTACCAATATAAATGACGAAAGGGAAATGAAATTGAAATAATTTCACATGGTTCCTAGAATATATGAAGAAACACTTAAGCAAATGAATCCATTTGATTAAAAGGCAAGTATTATGGACAAAATTCACAAATAGAGGATAGAGATTTTTTTCCTTCCAAAAGATTATTATTGGAAATTCACTGGTTCTAATACTTAAATTGAGTTTTTTTCTTTAATGGTAACTTTTGTTAAAAGATCTCTAACAAGACACCATTGCTGATTATGTAACATGATGATATACTGCTGTGATTTCTCATCTGTGTACCAAAAGATAAAAAAGAAATCATAAATTTTGTTAATATTTTAAAATAAGAACATCTTCTAAATCAACTGCTACTTCGCAAGATCTCCTGAAGAATTATAGTATAAGGAATGACAAACGATATAAAGAGATATCAATTTTCACAAAATTCAAACTTCCTAACATTTGAATGGATACCATGGAAGAATAAAACATGCCTTCCCAAACGATGTGCAGTGTAACTAGTTGGAAAGGTGTGGCATCGCTTTTAGTTATGACCAGCCAGTTGGAAGGATTATCAAAGAAAAACAATCTAGCCATTGCTGCTTTGCTAGAAACCTGATTATTCTTTGGTGAATATTAATAATTAGAACAAATCTAGCTTTGTGAATCACTGCATACTTTCTTGAAAATACACAGTAAGTAAATCAACAGTTTGTCTAATCATCAATACTGCACATTTAAAAATATTGGATATAAATAAATAATTGTCACTAAAAAATAATCTGCTGCATGTTCAGATAATGCTATAGAGATCTAGCTTGTTACCTAGCAACTGGGCAAGTAACGGCCATACTGCAAAAAAAAAAAAAATCCTTATTTTTTTAGGTAGAGACGTGTTCATAAAACTCCACATTAAAATGTTAATAAGGCTAAAATAAATATTAAGGTACAATTGCAAAGTATTTTAGATACAACCATGGTCTATGTTTTAAAATACCATGCAGTAATGAAAACGGTCAATATTTAGATCTATTATTTGAGCTGGTCACATATAACACCACTCTGGAGTTTTTTTTTTAGAAATCACCACACATTACTAATTTATATTTGTATTGTTCATAGACAAAGGAATTCCAGCAAGATCTTACATACTGATTTCTCTTTATTAAAAGGGCGATGCCTACTTATTTAAAATGCAATAAAACTGTTCTAATTAGTTCACTGTTGGGGATCCCAATTACTTCTTACATTTCATATAACAGCTTACGGCATTAGATTTATATCATTTGCGGGAGTCTGGCTTGCAGCTAATCTAAGTTCTGTTTCAATTTTGCTAAAAAGCTGGATCCCAGGACTGTCCGTGCGTGAAATGTCTCTGTAAGAGCAACAGGGAGAGACAATTACATCGTTGACTTCTGAAGTCTACAAAATTCAGCATGTGGCTAGTCTTCAGGTCCCCGTGTGAAAGCAGTTCTTCCTGGTGCGCAACGCAGGCTGCCTGGCCCTGGCCCACAGGACGATGGTCACATGAATGTGGAAACAAGCACTGCTCTGCAATGAGCTGAGACTGTTCTGGGGCAGATATAGCTGTGACCGCCAAGGTCTTCACAGTACCCCGGGCCCATTGCTTACATGGCACCCCTGGGTTGGCATAATATATGAGGCTTTTACTTGTGTTTGTGCAGAGACAACATTCAAAAAGGCCCTTAAAATTATTACGCGAAATTAATATAAAGAAGCGTAATTAAGGAAGAGTGAAGCTGTAAATTAAGTATTTGGTGGTGGATTCCACCACATTGTTTTCATTGGTTTTTACTCATTCTCACATTACGACCAAACCCATCTTCTTTGATTTGAGAAGTAGTCTGCATTAAATGTGCTAAATAAATCACATTTACTCAAAATCAATAGGAAGACAGAAAACTATCTGTTTGAGGGTTGGGGTGTGGGTTTTTAGGAGAAGGCAACAGTTCACAAACTCATTGTTTGTGATAATTGGTTAAAGGTAATTGGCCGTGTGCCCCACATCCTGCTTGAGAGGAATGGGAACATTCTATATGACTGTACTGGTTTTCTTCTTAACAAGTACTTCACATACACTGTCTCATTCAATGCTCACAGCTCTGTAACCCAGAGAATACATACATTGATATCCCCATCTGACTGATAAGGAACTGAAGCTAAGAGAGTGCCCACACACGCAGGTAATCAGCAGAGCTGGGACTCAGTCTTGATCCCCAGGCCAAGATCTTTTCTAAAACATTATGCCTTTAGCTTGAGTAACATTATTTCACTTTGTGTAGGAAAGCCTGAATTTCATTTGCTATATGTACTCTGTAAAATGCACACAACTGAATTTAAAAAGTGATGAACAAGGTCCTAAGGGTTGCCGTCCCTGTCCCCAGATAACTTAGGGTCTCACAGAGAATATAACAATGTATGCAAATAGCCAGATAGGAGGCACAAAAGACTGGGAGTCCAGAGAAGGGTTGGTTGTTTCTAATTGAAGGGACTGCAAGGGAAAAGTGACAGATGTGACCTGGAACAAAGGACAGGATTTGAAATAGCGGGAGCAAAAGCATGCGGGAAGATACGTTTGGGATGCAGTCCTAGAAGAGCAAAATCTCCATAATTGACTCCTTATGCTGGTTAGCCTTTGTTATATAATGGTTTCTCTTCCCCTTGACTATAAAAGGACCTATTTCCATTTGCTTTTGCTAATAAGATCATTAAAACGTTTTTACATTTCTTGATAAAACTGTACAATTTAAGATGAATTTTGGAGCCAGAGGGAAGACTGCCTTTACAAATGAGGAGCCAAAAAGTCCAGAGAGATTAAGTCGCTGGAAGCTGTGTGACTACATAACTTCTTAAAAAAGTAAATATATGTAAAGTGCTTAGAACAGTGCCTGTCGCACCAAAAGGATTACATGTGTTTCAAATTATTATTTTTTATTATTGTAATTATTACTGGAAGAGTTGGATCTAGAA
Organism: Pteropus alecto; assembly: GCF_000325575.1. NCBI lineage: Eukaryota > Metazoa > Chordata > Mammalia > Chiroptera > Pteropodidae > Pteropus > Pteropus alecto. The sequence goes on along the minus strand of NW_006437736.1, from coordinate 9,320,672 downwards.
TGTTTCCTAATTTCCAGAACAGTGTTTTTTTCACTGAGCATATCACCTCAGAATATAGGAGTGCTTTAAAATGTACGACGTGCACCTTCTATGAGCGAGAACTGTATTTAGTTGCATAAGTATGTAGTATATAAAAATGTATATATATTCATTTTGAAAACAAAAAATTAAATCTTCATAATGAAAATTTACAGATATTTGTTTATAATCAAACCTTTATCATCTTCAAATATATATAATTGATGTTTTAATAGCTAAAAGCAAGTCCAAATGATTTCCCAAAGGCAACGCTTTACTAGTGTTACTACATAGACTTAGAAATATAAAATTTCCCTGATGACATTTCTTAATAATTCATACCAAACCATTAACCTGATAACATTTATATTGAAAGATGTCAGACATTTGTTAGGTTAAGAACAGTTTATGCCGAGCCTAGAGAGTTCATACATACATACATCTCGATTAGTATGTATTCGTTATATACTTCTCTATGTTTACATTCTCTCTCCCTGGGTGATCTCATCCAGGCACATGGCTTTAGATACCACCTATATGCTCAGCATCTTTCCTGTGAGTTTCAGACTGGTGGATCTAACCACCTGCTTGACATTTCCATGGGATGTCAAGTTTCTCAAACTTAAAATGCTTGAAATAGAACTCATGATTCCCTCTCTCACCACTAGCCCAATCTGTTCAGCATACACCCAGTTGCTAAGGCCAAAAATTTAAGAGTCATCCGTAACTCCTCTCTGTTCTTTACCTTTCAAATTAATTCATCAGCAAAACGTCTAAATTCTATCTCCAAGTATATCCAGGAGTCTGATTTAAGAAGACGAATTTTACCTGCCTCACAGAACTTTCCTTTCTAAATACTTAACAAAAAAAATACTTAACAAAATGTAAAAAAAAAAAAAAAAAAAAAAAAGGAACATTAGTTAAAAACGATATCGAATAGCAACAAATTAAGAAAAAGACCATCAACCAATATAAATAAACTTCGAAACTGACAGCTGAGGAAAGAAAATGAAAGAAGATTCTAGAGCAGGATAAAGAGGCACAGTGTTGCTTGGTTCTTAAACCTGTTTCCCCTGAGAGAAGTGAGTCAACAAAATTCTGAGAATTCTCATTAGTAACCATAAATTTAGAGAAAAGCATACTTAGTGAATACCTCTTTCTATGTTTTCTACTAAGGAGCGATGGGAGAAAGGGAGCAAAGGACTAATATCATGGAAACGAAGGCCCCAGGGCTGCCCACTGTAATGAGGAACCCATGATGCCTTAAGTTATCTGCAGGGTAGCTACTAGTACACACGGAACTTTTTAGTTAATTATAAAAATGGTATGTCCCCCTTTCCCACCCAAGTTGGTGAAATGAATGCTGATAATAAGGATATTCAACAAAATCTGAGAAAGCACAGACCAGGGAACCTAACCAAGACTGTGTACAGCTTGAGTTACCCTTCTGTACAATTTCTGCAATTTCTTTCTGCAATTTCTTCAGACTGCTGAAAAGTTAATAGATTTAGGCAATCAAACAGCTCAAACTGGTCCCCCAAAAGGTGGGAAGTGATTTAAGAAGTTACACCATGTCTGGGCAAAGCTGTCTAAGCACTAGCAAGATAAAAAAAAAAATAGCATGGCAGATATGAAAGGAAGCAAGAAAGGAGAAAAGGAGAGAAAAAGAGAGGAGGGAAGGAAGGACATAGGAAGGAAAAGAGGAAGAGAGGAAATAATATAAAATGCAAGGGTCACAGCATAAGGAGCTAAATCCAGAATAACATTATTCAAATAAAAGGAAATCTTCACGCAGACTTTCTACTATACAAGAATGACTTCAGTAAAAACTGAAGCTTAAAGGCAAAATAATGAAATGATTGAATAAGATGAAAAAAGAGATTGTGGACCTAAGGAAACAGATTAAGGAACAAAGACATTTTAGAATCAACCAATAAATTAGAAACAACAAGAAACAGAGCAGACTCTTGTGAAAACTGAATTACTGGCACAGAAGAAAAGACTGACATAGTTACTGGATGCAGAAGAATACGACAAAAAGATTAAATTACAAGGAAACTAACAGATATGGAAGAGAGACAAAGATGATCCAAAATAAGGAGAGTGGATGTCCCCAAAGTAGGTAACAGTACAAATGGAATAAAAGGTATCTTCAAAGATATGATACAATATTATCATAATTATAGAGCACATTGTATTGCAGAAAATTTGGGCACAGAACATTCAACACCTAGACATGTCCTTGCTATGCTACTTAGCTAAGAGGATAAGAAAGAACTGTTTGAGATCCAGGCAGAAAAAGCAAATTACCTGCAAAGAGTGGCCTCAGACTGCACAGTAATAGTGAATGATAATAAAAAAATGAAGTAATGGCTGCAAAATTATATGGGAAATAAAGCATAACACGAGAATACTATACTCAGCCATTATATTGTTCGATTGTAAAGTAACAGGAAGACATCCTCAAATGTTAAAAAAAAAACCAAACCCTCAGAGACGCAGTAGCCATGAGTCTTTCTTGAAATAAGAACAAAAAACAATTGACAATGAAACAGGTAATTAAGGGATAACTCAAAGAACTCAGTCAGAGATACAGAAGCTATTCTAAAGGACTAAAAATCACTGAGTTTATTTTTAATAGAAAAATTTATACTAAAGAAACTTAGTAATTATGATTACAGAATAGAAAGTGTTATAAACATGATCAATATAAATTAATTAATTAAAATTATTAGCCGAGGAGAGGAAATGGGAGATAGTGTGACAACACTATCTTTTATAGCAAGGAATCAACTAATATACTTAAAATTGTAATATGTGGTTTAAAAAACATGATGACTCCAACAGTGAGAGAGATTTACTATAAAGTTACTGAAGTTTAAATTTTAAGGCCCTGCACCTAAATGAGTGAGTTGCTCTTTCCTAGGCTCTGGGAGGGGGTCACAGAAAAGCATTCACATGATCATGTTTCTGTAAAATTTGTAAAATTTTAAAATATATGCCATTTTCTTAAAAAGGAGCCCCAAATTGTATAATCTTCCCACAAAATCTCAATCCCCTCATGATCGAACTTCTTAATGTTTGTCATAACCATTTCTTTTAACCATAAGGGGAGACCTTTAAGGAAATTTTTGTAGTGAGGACACATTTGTTTGAAGTTCAACAATTATTTAGCTTTTCTTACTTCCATTTTTTCTGCTATTAATATAAGAAAACAAGTTCTAATGTTTCTTATTTAAAAATAGCATCACCAGTATGATTCCATTGTTATAAAAGTATTTCTATTCATGCAATCAATTATCAACTCCTTTGAATAGATGCATAGAAAGCCCCTCTTAAATAATATTAGTCTAATGTTAAAGACAGTTATTTCTGGGTGGTAGGATTTGGGGTAATTTAAAAATTTTAATATTCGTATTGAATGCATTGCTTGAATTATGTATTATAGTCACATATTAAAACATCAAAGATAATACTGTGATTATTTTTGCTTAAAAATGCCAAGATGTCAACAGATATCACTTTGGATGGTGAGAGGTATGGAGGACAGTGATTTTCTGCTTTGTATTTTCCTATATTTGTAGAATTTCCAAAAAGTTTTTTGCAATTTGATATTCTGACTCTTTCCAAACCTCTTCTTTGTTTACTGCTACTGTCCTAGTCCAAATCACTATCATTTCTCACCTGAATTACTTTAATAGTCTTCTGCATGGTCTCTCTGTGTCCATTCTTGTCCTAGTATTATCCAGTCTTCACAGAGCGGCCAGTGAGTTCTTTTCAAAGGCAGAGTTATTGCATATCTGCTTTAGATTCTGCATTCGCTCCACACTGTTTTTAGAATTAAAACCTTTTGCCATGGCTGGCAAGGCTGATCCAAACTGGCTGGGACTGTTCTCTGCTGCCCAGACATACTGTGCTTGTTCCCCAGAGGGCTTTTACACATGTGTTCCTTTTGCTGGAGGGCTCTTTCCCCAGCATCTCTGCATGGCTGGTTCCTGCTCACCATTCAGGCCTCTGTTTGAGGGGCAACTTCTCAGGGACACTTTCTCTGAACAACTTTTTAAAAGTAGCATCCTTCCCCTCCAGCACTCTCAAGCACTTCTCCCTATTATATGGCCTTCACACACACTGAGATTATCATCTCCATTTATTTATTTACTTGTTTTGTGTCACTCATCCCTCACAGAATAACTGTTCTAGAAAACAGGCGCCCTGTCTATTTTTTTCACATTTATATTTCCTGCCCTAAGAATGGTGCCTAGAAGACAGCAGACAGTCAATACATATTTCTCAAGTGAATAAATATACACAGAGATTGTTTCTCAGCTTAAAAAAGAAGAGCTGTGTTTGCAAAGCTGTCTTTTGAGTCAGTTGTTTGGAATTCGGAATGCACATTCTTTCAAATAAGCCATAGTATCAATTTATAATTAAATAGCAAGGTTAGCCCACAAAAGTCTACTGGACCCATAACAGGCTAAAATTCTGTACATCTGCAACGAAAATACTAGAAACAACATGATGAATTATCATTGGCATAATATACAATTAAAAAAGAAATATTTTCATTTATTTAAATATGGACAGATTACAATTATTATTTATCTTTCATATTGGTGGAGATGTTTGTGGGTATTCTGAAAGGGACTTCAGAGCATTTTCATGAAAGCTGTAGAGCTTTCTGGTCCTGTTTTTAACTACATAAAACCTCAATTTAAATTTATAGCTTTCAGCTCCTTTGACAATAGATATTATCACCAGTATCACCCTGAATGCTTATCGGTCATGGCTTGGGTCATTGTTTGTATTAAAATTGTAACAGCGGAAAGAGCACAGCGATCTCCTGGAGGAATTAGGAGAGAAGGGACAAAGGAAAGGGATCAAAGAGGATGTGTGATTTGAAAGATACCTGAGCTAAGGGCAGTGAATGAGAGGAGAGAAAAAGTTAGTGATGAGTGGTCAAAAGCAGACAGCGAAGAAATTTCTCCTGCTAGTTACCAGGGAATTTCATCTTCCAAGACAGCTACATTCCTGACTGGAGTAGCTCTGGCTGGGTAAAAGGAGGAAGAACCAGTGTATAAATCATGTTGAAACTTGGGAGGGACTACCTATTTCTAATTTGAAGCTTTGTCCCAAATTTGGTTTGGCATGAGTTTTTATGACTAATCTGCCAGTAGGGTGAAATAAACAGCATCATTCATATCAGGAGTGCAAACCAAGCCTTGGGAGATATTTAAGAGGCAATGTCAGAACTTTCATTCTGGAGGGAAAGCTATACTACAAGAAAACAATTTGAGCCAATTATTTTTACACCAAGTTGACAGTTAAGACAGAAAAAACATGTATTAAGAGCCAAGAGATATTGCATATGGTCTGCAAGTCTTTCTGGAGAAATGAATCACGGAGATAAAGAGAAGCAGCGTATTTTTACACTTACATTTTATATTTCTAGAAAAATAACTACAACATGGTCATGGTTTCTAAACATAGGGAAATGAGACTTTTAAGAACGTTACACAACACCAAACATACCACCTGTTGCAGTTACATCTATGTATGTGCAAGTTGCTCTCAAGCCTTAATTAAAACCAAAAACAGACCATAAAACTTATGGTTACCAAAACATTCTAACTGAAACATGCTAAAATGACAGGATGCTCATATTGTCTTAAAATATAATTTTCTTTTGCCAAGTGTTTTGGTTTTAAAATGGTCACAAAACCTAGCCTGACCAATTATACTAGAGCTACGGAACTGAGTACCATTTAAACGTAGGGCCAAGTGGCGCTGAGATTCTGCTGGGGGTGCCCACTGATTCCAACAAAGCCTTCCCGTGCACTTCAAAGGCGGCTGGCTGTAGTGACAGAGGTGGTGAAACATGGTACACGTGAGTGTCCAGGAAAATCTCAATGCTGTCATTGGTCTTCCAGAGAATGTCATTGTGGTTAGTCATGTGAAGTTAGTCATTTTGATTTTGTTAGATTCATTCCAAAACCCAAAGAGATGTATCTATAAAAGCCATTTATAGAATAACTGTTTTGAGATTTACCTAAAAGCACATTTTAAAGTATTTAATAACAGAGCGAATCAGAACATGCATTTTTGCTTCTTTCAGTTCAAGTCTTGTTTTCATCTTTGCTGCATTTCTTCATGTTCCCATATGAGAAAACTACCAGTGAGTCTGTGCTCTGTAAATACCAGAACCGAGAGATACTAGCTAAACAAAATGCTTTAGGAAAATTAACATTGGGTCTTCATCTAAATAAGCTAATATATTCTCACAATTTTTTTAAAGGAAAAAAATGACTCAGCTTAACCATATTTTGACTTCTAAAACAACCATCTCATAATTCCCTGAAGAGAAAGCAAAAATCAGATGAACAAGAAGGGTTTTTATCTCACACTAGAATTGTAAGAAAGGTTAATTTTTACATGAAAATTACATCTACATAAAAATAGATTTCTGGAACAATTCATTATTGACAGTTACGTGGGAAGATAAATGCACCCATGTAAATGTTCTTTCTCAAGCAAATTATTAAATATATTGACAGTATTGCACTTTGAAAACATTCATTTTAAAGAAAGCAAATATTAATACAAGAGTAAAGACATCATAGCTAATATAATCTTTCACTAAAAGAAATATGCATACAATATTTATTTCCAAAGCTTATTGATATACACTGCTATTAAATTCAATGGCAAACATTTACGCTTTGTTACTGGCTTTTGTCCATGGAAGGAAAAAAACAAGTAACCAGTTGATAAATGTGGATTCTGTCCACACTTCTGTTCATTATTGGTGGCCTATGGAAGACCCTGTACTCTGATTACTGGTATTGGTACCTGTAAATGCTAACCAAGTCTTAGTTACCACTATAAATGCAAAATGTGTAAAAATCAAACATGTCTATGGAAAATACAAATATTTTACTCATAACTATTAATGACTTTAATCAAGCAGATCGCCTAATTAATTTTCCCAATTGTTCATTTCTCCTGGGACATTAACTGGTTTGATGGATATTACTGAGACATATGTTGACACTAACATCTGGTCAGAAATAGGGACGTCAGTAAACTATACCTGGTGTTTCTACAGACTCTGCCAATGCTATAAACACTGACAATGCCAAAGCATTTATTACAACGTAATATTTAGAGAACATGTCTACCTTCCATTTAAAAAAAGGATAAACCTTCTTCAAGATGCATGATGCTCAAAAATGCTTATTCAATGAATGATGAAATGAGAATGACTTGATAAACTGGAAAACATCTGCCAACATTTAAAAGAGGATAATAACATCACAAAAGATTATTGGGAGTGTCTTTCCTGTACAATGTCCTGTCTGCTAATTTACACCCTATTTAGAATATGTACAGTAACTTTAAACAAATACTATTTTAAATAAAGCAATTCAAAGCAATTTCCTAACATGCCAGACTACGCTACTATATGTAGTAAATTAATAGACAATAAATGTATCAGAATTCAACACACATGTATACAAATTTGGTTAAACTTGCAAATTTTTACATTGTTAATAACCGTTCAGCCATTATCATTTTCAATTGCTGACACATAAATACACTTACAGTTTTGTGAAAAACTAGTTACCCTGGGATACTTCATTTTACTGCATTGGAGTTACTTTGCTTGATGTCATTGATTAAGAAAAAATATTGGTTCTACTAAAAGTGCCAAAGTGCTTCAAGCAAAGTAACTCCAATGCAGTAAAATTAAGTTTTGGCAATTAGCAACTGCAGGACGAAATTCCCATCCCTGAACAAGGATATTTCTCCTCTGCATTCTGAAGTTAAAAAAAAAAAGTCTTTGCAACAATGTTTTTGTATAACACTGTCATTAACTATCCCAGGTAGCAGGCATCTGTTTTAATTTCATTTGCACCAGATACTCCTCTCTCCTCCATCTGAGTCCAGGGGGATCACTGCACTACCTGGGACTGACAGAGAGAACAACAGAATACTTTGAAGAAAACTTTACAGTGGAATGATGTCAATACCAATTATTATAGCCTATTTTGTAACAGAGCCATCAACACTATGGATTCAAATAACCCAGACACTACCCGCATCTCCTTGCTCAAGCTCATCTGCTGAGTACAAAGAACACAGGTTTGGAAGGAATCTCTGAGAGGTTTTCTAATCTTTCCTCCCTTCCTCCCAGATCCAAACTGGCTCCCAACTTCAGCATAAATCTACCCTATTGTAAAGACTCCCCAAGAGGAGAATTATAGACTCCTTGGTAACTTGTGTCGATGTTGAGAAAAGTCTTAAGCTGTACTTACATTCCTGACGTTGCCCTTCCAACACTATTTCCTCTAATTCCGTCTTTCCAGATGAAAGGGTCCATATAGCAAGCACACTAATTTAATAAATATCTAAGAATCGTTAAGGACCCCAACGTTCATATTGCTTCCAATCTACTCATACAACACGTTGCGGGCATATATGCAGCACCCAGACTGAATTTTTAGTCTTCTAAAAGTACCATCATAGCCGCGCATAGAGGAGCAATGATAACTGCAGTGAGGACTAGCCTTCCGGGCCGATCTCTCAAAATGCAAAGCCTTCGTGAACTGCCCATTTGTTTTAGAGGCTCATGATAGCAGACAGCTGGTTTTCTTGGAGGAAAACAAAACAAACAAGCAAAAACCCGCGGTGGTGGCAGCATCCTTATAAAAACAAGACCTCATTTGGCTTTGGCAAGTTTTAGCCTGGAGTAAAATTACATCCAAGTTACAACCACGGAAATAGGAATTTCAATGGAAATGCTGACCCGACCTTCGCGAAAGCAGCATCAAATTGCAGTCTCTGCTGCTCTATCACTGCTCAAGGCGCAGCAATGGAAAGTCCATGTCCACCCTCGCCCCCGATTAACCGATGTATAAAAAATACGGGGAGAGAAGGCACGCTCAACACCAGCCTTTCCAGTGTCTATCCTTCCTGCTACTCCTGAAAGGTGATTCAAAGCGCACCTGGAAATTACATGGGTTGGCGTGGCTTTCTGATACTGAAGACAAATGACCTTTGGAAAATATATACTCATGAAAGTCAAGCCATTTGTTAAGATATCCAGTCTCTACCGCTTCAAACTCCTCGCAACCCCGAAAGGAGGAAAGGAAAGGGAAAAACCAGTAGCCAAACCACGTTAAAAAAA
>NW_006437736.1:9304819-9310496 GCF_000325575.1 Pteropus alecto | reverse complement strand
AAGCGCCCAAGTGACCACCGAGGCAGCGGCGGCAGCGGTGGCAGCGGCCGCCGCCGCCGCTGGGGAGAGGAGGAAGAGGACGAGGGGAAGAGGCAGGTTCTGCTCTGCCCCGAGACCACTTCGAGTTCCCTCCCGCTGACCAACTGCTTCGAGTTCTCCACGCGGGAGAAGCCACTGCAACACTCAGCATGTGTGGGCTAGTGGCACCACCTCGAGCGACTAGCGTACCAGTTCTCAGAAGGCGATGATCGCCCCCCGCCCCCAGCCAGTAGACCTGGAGGGTCAGGGTTAGGCTCCGGAGTAAGATTTTGAAACGGTTTAAACACCCCTCACCGCTGCCCTCGGTTTCAACCGAAGTTACCCTTGTTCCACTACCAACACTTGTAGAAATTTTCTTTGGCAAAGAGTTGTCTTCAGCATTATGCCAATTAAATGAAGTAAATCTGGTCTTAAACGACAAGGCTCCCCCTCCTCTCTTTAAATCCTAATGGTTTTTCCTTGCCATAAATAAATAAAAATTACATGTGGCTTATACACTGCTCAATACCATAACATTTGAATGAACATATCTAGCAACCCACACACTTCAGTTCTTTGGTTTTCCAACATTCCATCCAAAAGTGTGAGTTGCCCACTTAGTCTGAGATAAGAACCATAGCGGATAACCAACATCTGAAAACAATGTAACAGCACCCAAACAGTCTGTGAAAAATAGGTTGGAATCATAGTACTTTAAGTAAAAGCATTTAAGGAAATGTATAACATTATGATGGACTCAAAAGAGTATTAATAACTGACCCACTGTTGAGAGTAATTTCACTTTCTTAGCTTTAAGATTACACCGTTAAGTCCTCACTTAACGTTGTGGATAGGATCTCGAAACTGCAGCGAAAGGACTTAAAACCGACTTTACCATAGGCTAATCGATATAAATAACAGTTAAATTCCTATGGCCTTATCATCATTATAATGAAAGAATGTTATTTGAGGATCTGCTATACATTTATTGTCTTAAAACCAAAGAAAAAAAGATCTTTATCAACTGCAAAAAGTCAGACGCTAAAATAGAAATGTGAATTAATTCTTGTATAGTACCTAACTTTACTGAGCACATATGGCTTGTCAGGTATCTGAATTATCTCATTTAATCTTCACAATTCTATGAGGTAAGTTTTATTATTATCCTCACTTTTGAGATGAAAAAAAAAAATGCTTAGAGAGATCTGAAACTAGCAGTTATGGAAGAACATTCACTTCCCTAAACAAGAAACACTAAATATGCACTGTTTTGTGCACCCTCATGTCATCTGCTTTTGTGAAGTTCAGGTTAATGACATACCCTGAAGTCACCTTTCTTGCAGGATGCAAGACTAGAACATAAACCCAGGCCTGTTAGGCTCCAGAGTGTAAGCATTTAAGCATATCGAAACAATTTCTCATTCACGTAAGGAGTTCAGGAAACTTTTTGATTTTATGTCTTGCATATATAGAAAGAGAACTGGGCTAGACATGACCTGCCTTCTTGAGTGGTGCATCTTTGGATAGTTCTGTTTTTTATGATCACCAAACTTTGAACGGGTCTTGAAGTCACATCATTTAGTTCTATTTCTTACTCTACATTGCAAATACATGTGACTTGAGGTCGAATAGGTGTTCTCTTGGTTTCCTAGTCATATGAATGGCTGAAGGGCATCACTCTTTTCTGGATATTGTTCTCCGGCAACAATATTGAGTTATTTTAATAAGATGTCATTTGTTAGGAATGAACCACAAGCGCTTTGGAAGGGAGCCATGTTATCATTTTTGTATGATGTTGAGTCCTATGCATTCCAGAGTCATTTGGAGCCCATGGGTCATTTGGTGTCTACACTAATTCTGGAAAATGATGGAAATCTAACTCTCTGTCAGCATTTGTCCTTGGCTAGTGAAAACTCCTTGAAGGGGCGGGGAGGTATAGTCGCTGTCCATGGTGGCTGTGACTGGTACTCCATTCAGCACGATCAGCTTGCACATGAAATATTATAGTTCTGGAAATTAACGTCAGCGCAGCACTAATGAAATTTAGTGATAACCTCCAGACATGCGTATTAAAACACAAAGGTCTAATCAGTGTGATCTGCTACTGGCTGGAATAAAACCATTAAATAGTTCACAGAAAAATGACTTTTTGGTCTTCGGCGCAAAAATAACCCCTCCTCATAGTTGAAAGTTTAGGTATGTTAATGTTCTAGAACAGCATAAGCGATATAAGAGAGCATCTTCTAAAAACCCTCTTATATTGTAGAAAAGGAAATTGATGCCTAGAGAAGTCACTTGCCCAGCTACTTACCCGAATTAGAGGCATGGATTCTTGCCACTTGTTCAGTCACTTGCCATGATACTATGGTATTCCGGGATATTCAATATCAGAATTATTTTTTCCTTCGCCAATTTTATTTTTTGCTAAAAAAATCAGTCAAATTCTAATTCACATTACTTAAAAATATGAATAATATACAGCCTTATGTTCTTTTACTTTGGGGAGTATCTACATCTTATTTTTAATACTCTGGTTATATTATGTAATATATTGTTCCTTAAAAAATGAGAAAATTCAGAAAAAAACTCATAGCATCAATTTCCAACTTCCCTATATCCCCAAATGAAAGGTAAACATTCATTGAATTTATAGGTCATCAAGAATGCAACTCTCTTTAACATAAACTGCTTATTTAAGAACAGCAATTTTACATCAGAAAGGACTAACATTTGGGATTCAATAAATTTCCTGTGTTCTTTTTTTGCATTAAAAAATTATCAGAAGACCATGTTGAATATTCTAGTCTCATAAAGCCTAAAGATTGTGGTAACTTTTCAAAGAGATACATAAAACACCAATATCAGTCCTTTTATGCAGATTTAGAGAAACAGAATTACAATAATTTATTCATTTGCTTGGAGCTAGTATTATGCAGTAGTCAAACTTCCAACTTTGGAATAAGACCTGTGGGTTCAAGAAATGGCTATTACACTTCATAGATTTGTGATCTTGATGAAAAGTTACTTAACTTTTTCGAGCCTCACCTTTCCAATTGTAAAATGAATACAATAATGATGGAAATTACTTCGCAGAGTTGTGGCTAGGAGGAAATGAGATTACCCATGGGTGGTGGTCTTTTTGATGTGCCAATCTGACTAGGTTATTGTTCTTAGTTACTCAAACACACACTAATCTAGGTGTTACTGTGAAGGTTTTTGTGGATATGATTAAAGTTCGTAATCAGTTGGCCTTAACTAAGGGAGATTATCCTGGATAATCTGATTCAATCAGTTGAAAGACCTTACAAGCAGGACTGAGGCTTCCCCCTCAAAAAAAACCAAAACTCCGTCTATGAACCTCAGTTCCAGCCCAGCCTAAGAGTTCCAGCTTGCCCTTCCTGCCGGCCTGCCCTGTGGATGTCAGACTTGCCCAGCCAAGACCCCACAATCACGTAGGCAGGTTTCTTGCAGTAAATCTCTTAGTATATATCTCCTACTGGTTCTGTTTCTTTGATTATGCCCTAACTGATATATTATGTAAAGCATTAACTAATACCTAGCACATAATAAGCTCTCCAAAAATGTTAGCTAAAATGTCTTTTGAAAACCTTTTTTGAACACCTCTTACATTCACAGCATCTAGGCATACCTGACACTCTCATAAAAATACCTGAGAATTCTGAAATAGAATAAAGATAAACACCTGTTACCTTCAGTGCTAGTGACCTCAACCAGGGAGGAATTGAATGTTTCAGTAAAATTTCCAGGAATTTCAAAGGATAAGTGCCAACAGGGTTGATTATTTCTTCTGGAGCTGTGTAGGGGTCTTATGCAAAGCTAGCATGAGAATTGCTTCCTGGGTGAGGAAGACAATAAACACAAAGAGAGGCATTCGTCTCTCAACAGACCTCTATCAATTTAGCACCTGAACCCATGGAAGAACATTTTCATGGATCAACCATGAAATTCCACGATGCAATATAAGTTTATCTGTGACTGTTGGTCTTAAGACAATTAGAATTTTATACTTAAAAGAACTGCTTTGAGATTCTTGGAGGAAGACATACTTTTATATTTAAGAATATTAAAGTAAAAGATCTTTGTTGTCTTAATGTTAGCTTATCTTAGGATTCTACATTATTATATCTTACGGCTTTTAGTTTGTTTTGAACATTTTTAAGCAGACAATAAATGCTTTAAAAATATCCTTAAAAAGCAGGCATGACACAAATCTACTTACAGAAGACGTCTCTGTCCTTTAGGATTATAATTGCGAACTTAACAGAATTTGAAGCTGGAACTATCTCAGAACAGTAAACAAAGTCCAAGGAGGTAGTCTCAGATATAAATAGTATTAAAAAGTGATAAGAAAGTGAGAGAGAAAGAAAACTTTTTGACTTTATATTAAAGCTCTGATAACAGAATTAATCTTACAAATGTACATGCTTAAAATTGTATGTTTGTGTCTGTGCATGTGTGTGTATTTGCTAGAAATAGCTATCTCATAATCCTTTATCCTATAATAGTGATTTAAAAAAAGATATTGATGTAAAAATACTTCTACTCATTATGCCAAGATTTATTGAATGCCTGTGAAGTTAAACATTGAGCTGGGGGCTGAGTGATAGAAAGGATGGACTCTAACTTTGTGGAAATCTTTCTCTAGGTAACTCCAGTTTATTCTTATGGATTTCAACTAACATGTAACTTACTCCAGGAAAGTTTTTACACATCCCTTGTCCTATACTGACTGGCCTAGGCAAAATCCTTTTGCTCTCACAGTAACTCTGTTTCCCCTACTATAGCATTTATCATTTTTTTGGTAGTTACTTGTTTAGTTATGGATCTCTCCATATGACTGCATGAGATCAGAGGCCTTGCTTATGTAATTCTCTACTTATGTTCAGCTTCTGACTCCCAATCGGCGTTAGGTAAACATTTATTGAATGAGTGAAAGAAAGCTTGGGACATGTTGAATTTTAGTTGCACTCCAAATAGACACATGCAGAAAGCAGATAGAATATAAATCTGGAACTCAGGAGAGAAGTGAGGGCAAGAAATACAGATTTGCCATCAGCTGATTCCTGGTAGTTTGGAAGGCCTGGGGGTGAACTGTCATCAAGCAGAACCACATATAGAATTATGGAGTTTTGAGGTCAGAACTCTGGACAGCGCCCAAGTTTTTCCATTTTACACTGCAGGATGATACATGGCCCACTCACTGGCTAGGATAGAAAAGTTTCAGGAAACCCCACCCCAAATAAATCTTCTGAACCACATGAACAAGTTTATAATAGAAAAATATTTCAGAACTAACTATTGTAGAGATAGGAGCATTATAAATATGGATTTATAATTTTGATATTGTGGAATTTTACCTTTTAATAGGTAAAAAGCAGGGCTTTGCATTTTGCAAAAAAAAAAAGTTGGTATGTGTAGATAGAAGGAATTAGACACGAGTCAGAAAGAGAATGTCTGTGTAATGGTGAGGCAACAGAATCAAGGAGTTCCACAAGAGTTAGGCATCAGGAAATCTGAGTCATGAACAGGCTTGTGTGGCTATTGGTGTATGTCTGCCATAGAAACAGTATGGTTCTCTCTTAAACTCATTTGCTTGTCACTAAAGAGACACGTAGGGCATAGGCCAACTTTCAACTCT
>NW_006437736.1:9279755-9304600 GCF_000325575.1 Pteropus alecto | reverse complement strand
AATAGGTGGAGAAAAAAATAAAGCAGGGAGGAAAGATGGAGGCTCAGTTTATGTAGTAGCAAAACATTTGTTAAAATTATTGCCTGTGATAACTCAGAAGGCAGACCACATGCCTCCCGAGCCTGTTGAAAAGAAGTAAGAAGTTAGAAAGACTGTTATGGTGCATTATATATATATATACATATATATATATATATATATTTTGCTGTGAAAAAAACCCTTTATTTGAATAGCAAATTTAAAACAACTTATAGAGCATCTATTAACCATGGGCATATTTATGGATCTAACTACCAAGCTAACACAACCCAGAATGAGCAGAAGGGACTTACACTTTTTCCTGAAGGCAAGCAGGCTTGGAATCCAGGGGGAATGAATGTAAACACGGAGGCCCATCTGCCAGGGATGTTATGCCCCAGTCTTCTGAATTAAGACCTAGGGACTTCTTTTGGATGATAACGACATTCAAGTCCTGAGCCACATACAGCTTCAGTGAGCCGTAGCTAAGATGTTTGCTTGCAGCCTTTGCTTACAACCAGCCCCTGAGAATCCATTTTAGCTGCACAGCACAGGTGTTAAGTATCTTGTCCTTCTAACACCTTTAACCAACAGAGCAGCTGTGCTCAACATTTGCAGCATCTTTCAAGGTTAGCCATGAGAGGAGACTGCTCCAGTCACCTGATCTGGATGTGTTTCACTAAGTGACTATACATTCTAGATTTCCCAGGATGGCCCTCTTTAAAGAGTCAGACCAGGAGATCTGATTTTGGTTCAGAAAAATATGGTTTACAGCATATCAGACACTCATACTTGGAGACCTCCAGGAGGTAGTATAATGTATAGAAAAAGGCTGTGGGCTCAGACCCGGATGCAGGTGTGACTCTCATTTACTAGTCGTAGCCCTTGAGCAAGTTGTTTATCCTTGCTGCACCTCAGCTTCTGCATCTGTAAAATAGGGATAATAGTTCTTTAAGGATTGAATGGGTGCACCCACATAAAAATATAGCACAAAGCCAGGAGCACAATAGTTATTCAAGCAAACAATTAAGTGAACCAGAGTATTCATTCATAAACTTTAGAATTAATAAGCCACTCCATCTTATCAACTGAACTAAATAACAGAGCTCCTTCCCAGAGCTCCTTCTCGTGTGCTTATCAGCTGTGTAAGTCAGGAAGAGCTCATGCACCTGGAAGTGAACAGTAACTTTTTGTTTTGAAGACTCATAAAAAAGGTTTGTTTTTTTCCTGCAGGATTGGAGGACAGGATAGCCTATCATTTGAGGGTGATTATACATATCATTATGCAAATTCTCCAGCAATACGCATCAAGAGTGTTGAAATATACTAGAGGAACAAAAGAAGAAAGAATTACATAATCAATATTAAAAATAATTTTGGATTGAATAATTGAATTTTAGAATAGGAATGTGTGGTTAATGTCCACTGTATTTTACTTTTTTCCTGGTTGACACCTAGTCCCTTTATGTCTGTTTCCAATAGTCTGATGTTTCATTAGGGACCTATCTCTCCAGCCCTCTGCCATGAAATCTTAGAACATCCTAGAATATCTGACCAAGGCATAGACACACGATCCACTGGCCAGTGAGAGGGTTCTATTGCTCAGTTACAGTGGTTTGTTCAGAGAGGGTCAGAGTCAGGACTCTGTTGGAAATATTGGGAAAATGAAGCTTTCTTTTCACTGATGTTTCTGAGTTGGTGACACTAGCACCGCCAGGGTTCTGAGCTCAGTGCCTGGCATTGCCTAGGGCCAGCCTGTGGAGAGGGTCTGCTCAAGGGTGAAGCCAGTGCAGAAGAAGCAGAGTGCAGGTATAGAGTGAGAGGTTGAGAGATTCCAGTGATAGCTTTTGAGGATCTGGATCCGGTCATGCCTGAAATTATTAGATATTTCCTAATTGACAAAATATATTCACAAGTCTCACAATGAATCCTCAAAACAATGATGCAGGGGTTGGGATTGCTAATATTGTTCCTATTTTATAGATGAGGAAATTGAGTCCCTGAGAGGTTCACTGACTTGCTCAAAGTCATATAGCTAGTGAGTAGCAGACCATGGCTGGAATTCAAAATTTCTAACTCCAAGTCTCATGCATTTTTCTTATGACTCTGACTACTACATTGGGCAAGCTGCTATAAAGTGGCCCTTTGCAGACAGAAAAAGTTGAAAATCACATGATATCACTTATATGTGGGATATAAACCTAAAAAGCAACAAATGAACAGGACAAACAAACAGAGACTCATGGACATGGACTATAGATTAGTGGTTACCAGAGGGGAGCGGGTGGGGATGGAGGGGGGAGGTAGATGGGGTAAAGGGGGTAAAATATGTGGTTTAGGGAGAGAGTGAAGTGAGTAAAGGGGATCAAATATATGGTAGCTGAAGGAAACTGGACTTTGGGTGGTAAACACACAATAGAATAAACAGATGTCAAATTATAATGTACACCTGAAGATGAAAGCATCAGCTATTTTAATGTAACTTATTGTTATTATTAACAAAGTTTAATAATAGGGAGAAAGGGGAAAAAAAGTAAAAGAAAAAAAAAAAAATTGAAGTCATTTCTTCAATTAAAAAAACAAAAAATAAATAAATTTTAAAAATGAAAAAATAAAATAGATAAAAAATAGAATAAAATAAAATAAAGTGGGCCTTCGTCAGAACCGTGACTGACAACAGCTTTGCGCTAAAACATTTCTCGTGCAGAGCAGTGCCCAGCCTGACATTTGGTGGGAGTGCCCACTGTCATCCTCATTGGCTCACAAGAGAAAGATCCCAGGAAAAAAGGAGCATAGATGCTCTGGCGTTTCTGGTGGATGGGGATGGGAGAGGAGGCAGGACACCCCTCAAGCACCTTTAGCCCACTCTTTTTCTGTAGGACCCTAAAGCGGGGTCTATGCTGAAAAAATCCACTCAACACCCTGTCAGGACCGAGGATAGGATGAACCAGTGCATCCCCAGGGCAGAAATGACTCTTGGGGAAGAAATAAAGTGGGAAGCCACATTAACTCTTGCAAGTCATTAGGCTATCATTTAGTAAATCACAGTTTTGCTTTAAACGGATCCCTCGTGGGTATAGAGGGTGAGAATATTCTAATTTGCATTTTCTCCCCTTTCTCTCAGATGCTTTTTCTAATTATGATGTAGACCAAGAGCTTTATTCTGAACCACTAGATGCTCTTATAGATTTGAAAAATGCCCGTGCAGATCTGTGGAATCAAATCTATGCATAAGGTGTGAGGAGCTGGGGGCTGCAGCCCAGTGCCCGTAGGACAGAGGAGTGATCCAAGGCACTGAAATGTCCCTGGTTTTGAAATTCTGAGTTAATCAAAGGTGTGTGACAGAGAACCCCAGGCTCCTGGAGGCCTGAAGTGGTGGGTGGGGGGAGCAGAGGCTGTGGGGAGTTCCAGGGTGGGGGTTCCTTTTCCTGCTTAGAAGGGAGGGGCCACAGTTTTGATTTGAGGAGGACTTGAGGTCTTGGCCTTGGCATATCTGTTACAAGGGAGATTTCTGGGAAGGGGAAAGATGTTTCCTGAAAATGCTGATTTCGCCCTATCACTCGGAATGCGTGACCACTGTCTGCTGAAGGAGTTGGGAACATTTTTCCTTCCTGGGAAGAAAACAAATGTATTCGCCTTGCTACAAATCTAGGGTTACTAAGTAAATGCCCAAAAGAGTTGCCAGGGCACGTGATTACCATGATTATAGCAAAAATGCTTCACATTTACATAGCGTTAAAAGTTTTTGAAGAATTTGCAAATTCATTGTTGATCAAGGCTGGCTTCATGGACAAGTGACTAGTGCTGTCTCCACAGGGGCTGGCTCTCAGAAGGGCCCCAAATTTGGTTTAATGTTCTGCAGTTACGATGTTGCAATTCTAAATAATTTCAATTTTGAATTTATATTTTGTAAGTGAAGTCCAATGGGACTATGGAGAGTGTGCTGGAGCTTCAAACCTCAGCTCATGTGTGGTCCTGCCTTCCTGGGATGAGTGTTTGGCTATCTGCTTCCTACCTCCAGGGCCTTGCTTGCACCCTCTCCCTCTGGCTCATCCTACAGCAACTGCTTCCCTTTGCCTAGGGTAGCTGTTGAGTGGCATTGACAGGGGTAGATAAGGGGCTGGCCTTATTAAGCCCTTACCTGGAGGTAGCACTCTTGGCATGGAGGGTCAACCACCTTGTGGCTTTTGGGCATAGATGAGGCAACAGCCATCCCTGCCTTGAGCTGCAATTCATGTTGCATTTGGTGGGCAACATGGTGAGTGACGGGTAAAAGCCTCTCACTCAAAGCACATTCTGGTGTAGAGACTGTTATTGCTTTGTGGCGTGGGAGGAGTCACTCCTCTGGTGGGGTGGTGGGGCTTTGGGAAGGAGAGATTGACTTCTCTGCCCCTGGCCAGGCCCCACATTTTCATGATGTAGCTAGCCCTGTTGTTGACATTCATTGTGATAGCCATGCAAGCCAGATAAGACAAAGATGCCACAACTATTACATCTGCTATTACTGCTCCTGCTGGTGGAGGCCACCATTATCTTCTCTCTGACTTTTACTAGGTCAAACACTTACAACACATCATCCTCTTTAGACCTCAAAACAAATATACAAGATAGGGCTTATACATTGAGGTGGTTCCCTAACTTCTCTGAGTTTTAGTTTCTTCATGTGTAAAACTGGTACGATATACCTACTTCACAAAGATATTGTGAGAATTAAATAAGATGCTATGTGTATAGAGGGATGGAGAACATTTTATTCACCTGCATTACTTTAGTACGATATTTATTCAGAAGAAATATTTTGATAAGCTGCGTGAAGAGAAAAGCGACCCACCTCCAATGGACATATTCAAGAAGGTCGCTTAACTTTTGCATTTATGACAAGGAGTAGAGCTTACTTGATTCCCAGAAAGAAGGTGGTAAAGAAAGAGGAGTCACTGAGGGAAAGGCTTTGTTGGGGAAAGAGAATACTAGTGACCATATGCCCTTTAAAGAATGAAAATACTGAATGGAGCTTTAAACAAATTGTTTGTGTTGGGTATGCTGCAACCACCCCCCTCTTCGCCTCCCCATCTTCATGAAATCTTCAATAAAGACAAAGTAGCTGCCTAATGCTATTGTGTGTGATTAGATTAATGGGGGGAGGGGAGTCTCAAAGAGGTACTGAGGTTTGTATCATGTTGGCACAAATGAAAAGAGACAGCATGCGTCGATATATATGCCAGAAGATGAGTGTAGAGTGGACGCTGGGTTATAACATCATTCTTTGATTGTTTTCTCTGAGTGATCTCACTTTTTGTTCAGGCTAGCCATTTTGGGGGGTATGGCAGCAGCTCTGTGTATTCTGTTTAGTTAATATTTTTCTACAAGCTCCACTACCAGGCTCTGCACACTTGAATGTTGAGGGCTAATCAATGTGAGTAGTAACTACTTAGGGAAGGAAACCGATATGGTTTTGTATAATCATTTCAATGTAGGAACTTACAGTAGGTTTACAGATGAGGTAACTGAGGCTCAGAGAGGCTAGGATACTTGCCCGAGGTCACACAGCTACTAAGTGTCAAAGCAAAGATACAAATCCGTGCCCAACACTTGATACCTCCCTGGTCAATGAACTTTATTTAGCAGACTATCTAGAGTTTCAGTGTCATATATACCAAACATTACATATATTCTATGTATATATTCTAAAACCCCACTGAAATAGGGAGCATGAGGCAAACTGACTTTAAAAACATTCCTATAAAATAAAAAGTTTTCTTGGTAAACGAGTAGAGGAAGAACAGGAGCATCGGAAAAAAAATAACATAACTCAGTTATCTCTTAGATAACAGTAGGATTGTACCAATATTAGTCATTGTATTGTAATGACAAACAAAGGAAAAATGTTCCAGATAGATGCAACCTATTGTGCAAGAAAAGGCTGACTCAAATGTGTCTAAAAGCATGGTTCTTCCTTCAGCCAAGTCAAACCCAAAGGAGCTCATGAATAATTGGCTACAGCTACCCTTTAAACAAGTGCCAGCTCTCTCTTCTCAAGTTGATACATCTCCAAACCTCAGGGAGTCTGGAATCAGCTGCCAGCAGCCAATGGGCTTCTGAGCATTCATAACCAGACCAGGTGCTGATCCATCAAGCTAATTAGCAGCCTGTGGGCCACAGTTAGCTAAGAAGGTAGAGGTTTTTAACTCTTTTCCTGATAGATTCTGTGCCTATCTGTGCTTTTTGGACTAGGTTCTATCGGCAAAACCAAACACACACACACAACACACACACACACACACACACATGCACGCACACACACACACACAGCGTTTAGAATTCAAAAGGAATGAAGCTAAAAAGGAAATGTAGGTTTACTTTAAATAAGACAAGAGAGACTAAGAAAACAAAGGAAGTGAACGTTGATGTACACATATAGTGTAAATACGTATATATATATATTTGTATACACACATATATACACGCACACACTGATTTTTCCCATTCTATATATCTTCATTTTAGTGAGCATAATATCATCAGTGCAGAATGAACATTCAAAAATGTTTGTTCTTGTCAATAATGACACTTAAGACATAAATAACAAATAAAAAGAGGAAATGGAACCAAATTACAAAGGATTAAGAGATGTAGCTTGCTGGTATTTCCAATTCATTCAACTATCAGGACCTCAGAACAGCAGAGGAAACAGAATTAGCTTCAGTGGGAAATGAGAGAACGTGCTGAAAGTTAAGAAAAATGGAAAACGTACTTTAATTAAGAGGCGAAGAAGATGTAATACATCAGAATAGTGTCACTGCAAATTACCAGACTTATGAACCAATGTGTAAATCAGCAGAGGAAAGAATCCAGTGGATTTCAATAAATTGGTAGAAGCTCGTTGTAAATAGTGCATTTAAAATTAGTTTTAATGTTATGATCAAACAGTAAAATAGAATCAACAATCAAGGAAGCCAACACCATTCCAAATGTCTTCGTTGACACAAGAGAAGCATTCTACAGCCAATTTGTTCAATATTTCTGACTTTAGTATGGTTTCGTTTATCATGGATCCAATAAGCTCCAGTGGAGCAATGCCAATATATAATCTGGAGACGTGAAATAACAAAGAAGCATTCTAGTCCTCGAAATAGCCAAATCCGAAAATCATGAGAATGGTAAGGCAGAATGCTGGCAGAAGTCTTAAAAAACAGAGGTAACATTTATGGAGATGTCTGCATGAGTTCTCTCAACATATGGAGAATTGAGGAAGGGCTACGGGATTTCAATGACACCCCCATCACCACCATCTGGAGATGAAAACTCTGCAGTAGATTTTCTTTTAACTGTGATAGCTTACTGACGAACTTTATATTAATGACAAGATCCTAGTCAAAGTTCCCTTGGGCTACTTACTATAAAACTGTTTACTGCTTGATTCTGAGGTTAAAAAACAGATTTATGCCTTTGCAAGGAACAGCTGTCATTGCATTTTAGAACCAAAGCGTCAAGATAATGAAACAGATGAATTCGGGGTTTTCAGGGACCTGAAGAAAGGATTACATGGCCTGAGAAGGTTTGGATGCACTGGCTATAATGTAAGCTGCATTGCCCCAAGAAACAAATCTTTGTGTTGAGATTATGAGCACAACAAATATTTCCCCAAATATTTACTGAGTGAAAACATAACGAGTGTTCCTTAGGAGGAGCAGGGGCATGGGCTGGATTATTTTTGCCGTAAGAAATTAATGCACTACCCCCGACTGCAATTAATTTCAGGATTGTAGTCTTTTAAACAGAAGACCGCACTTCATCCACAGTCAATGAGCCATTGGATTTATGCCAAGTGATAATTCTCCATTATCCTTCCTTTAGTCTTGTGTGTATGAAGCAGATGAGGTCACGAGTCTATTCTATGGCCCTCAGGTAGGTTGGTTCTGATTATAGCCCCCAAAAAGCAACTCCCCTATTTCCCACCCACCCCCCACCCCAAACTGTCTATGATTTGCTCAGAGCTAGCTCTCAAGTTCTTCCTGTCTCAGTCATTTCTCATTGGCCGAGGAAGAAAAAAAAGCACACAATCCTGAACACCTCTGGCATAAATTCTGATCTCTCCTCACTCGAACCCTTTGACGCACCTCCAAGAATGCCTTGACTTGGCGCCTTCACCCATGAGACTCTCTAGGCTTTTAACATCCCTCCGCCTGTTCTCTGCCAGGAAATCTGCTCTTCCTTCATGTGTTAGCTCCACCTGAAAGCTTTCCCTGATGATACCAGCAAACACATAGCATTTATTGGTACTAGGTCCACTTCAAAATGCTCGATTAACCTATTTAATTCTCAC
Organism: Pteropus alecto; assembly: GCF_000325575.1. Taxonomy (NCBI): domain Eukaryota; kingdom Metazoa; phylum Chordata; class Mammalia; order Chiroptera; family Pteropodidae; genus Pteropus; species Pteropus alecto. The sequence goes on along the minus strand of NW_006437736.1, from coordinate 9,296,259 downwards.
CAGAGCCTTACTAAGTAGGCGCTATTATAATTACTATTATCCATTTTAGAGAGAAAGAACCTTAAAGGTAGAAAGGTTAAGAAATTTATCCAAGGTCACTGGTAAGTGGCAGAGCTGAAATTATGAACTAAGGCAATCAGGCTCCAGAGTGTCTGCTCTTCACCACTACTCTGAGTATAGAGATTCCTAGAGCTTGCCATAGCAGCCTGAGCACAGACGAACTGCCTGTAGTCATGTTTATGACCTTTCCCTCTTTCTGCGCTAACTCCAATTAATTCTCCAACATTCTGGCCAAGCATTATTTTCCTTTTTCTTTAAGCCTCTTGATCCTGCTCCCCCAGCCTGGGTGTGATGCATTCTCCGTCGCCCGCACCATATCTCTCTGTACTAGAGCGCAGTGCCACGTGTCTGTTTACCTCCCTGTCCCCTATTAACCCATCCAGGGACAGTCTCAAATAACACGGTGCCCAGCATAGAGTGCTGTTGCTAATAAATACATATCTGTTCTATGGATGGGCATCTCCATTTTGCAACTCTGTTTTCCAGTTTTTATGAGCAGATTAAGAACAAAAGGGATTCTATCACAAATCCCAGGAGAATCACGACAAATGCTTAGCTCCTGTTCCGAAAGAAGCAGGACTATTTATAGCTCGGGGGCTCAATATTACATGACTTGGACTTAATTTTTCCCCACAGCTTAGATGTGTGGAACTTAAGACTGGAAGGGCCTTTGGAGATCATTTAGTCCAGGCATTATAAACTGGTGGCCTTGAGATACGTTTTGACACATTATTATTCGTTTATATTTTGATCACAACAGCGATAGGCAGGACGTTTACTCTTTATTTCTCCACATTCTGCACCATATCCTATCATGAAATACAACTTCACTCATTTATATCATCTGCCTGACCCTTTAAGGCATTTGAGTATGAAATATCCGATTTTGGTCCAACCATTTGTATCTCCTTTGACAGCCCAATTCTTCAAGTCTGTTCTTGCGGTACCCAATTCTCTTATTAACCTCTTCTGATCAGGTGTTCATTCCACCCTCTACTGATGTGTCAAAGTGACCAGTGACCTCCACCTTGGTACATCCAGTTCACAACTCTAAGCTGAAACCCTCCACCCTGATTTTTAGAACCATCATCTGTTGGTTTTCCTCTTACTTCTTTGGCCTCTTCTTCTCTATCTCCTTGGCAGATTCTTCCTCATACCCTCAGCCTCTAAATATATTGGATGCCCCAAGATGCAGCTCTTTGCCTGCTTCTTTTTTCAATCAGCTCTCATCTCCTTGGTGATCTTGTACAGGCTCATGACCTTATAGACTGTCAACATGCCAGCACTTCTCAGTGTGTATCACCAGCCCACTTGGTTGTCTAGTTGGTCTACACAACTTAAATTAAAAACAAACTCCTGATTTCTATCCCAGCTTTCCTGATAGTCTTCCCCATGTCATTAAGGGCATAGCCATGTTACTAGTTGCTGAGGCCAAAATCCATGGGGTCATCTCTCATTGCTCCCTTTCTGTTATATGCCATATCTAAATCCTCAGCACTGACTCCTCTACTCAAATCCTCCAGTGTCTCCCCAGTTGCTTCAGAGTAAAAGCCAAAGAAAGTCCTTGATTTGGTCTACAAGGTTGTTGATAGTCCACTTCCATCCTTATTCCCACCACTATTTTTATTTCTCTGACCCCTTTTCCTACCATTATCCCCCTTATTGACCTGCTTCAGCCATACTGGCCTCCCTGTTATTCACTGAACACTCTGGGCATGCCTCTACTTCTAAGTCTTTGCATTTTCTATTTCCTCTGCCTAGAACAGAAAACTTCCTCCACCCCCGAGCTGTCTCCATGGGTTAGTTCCTCATCCCTTCATGACAACACCAACAAGCCTTCTCACTGAGGCTTTCTTAGACCTACCTTATTTAAAATTGACTCCCCTACACAAGGAAATTTTGACACTCTCCCAACTCCTTTCTGCTTTACTTTTATCTAAAGCATTTTATCACCCTTTAACGTGCCATACTGAACATTTTATTTACTTACTTTATTTATCTGTCTTTTTCTATAGAATATAAGTTCAATGAGAGCAGGCATTTTTGTCTACCTTGGCCTCTGCTAAATTTTCAGCAACAGAATGGTGCTCAGAACATAGTAGGGAATTCTTATGGGTTGAACTGCATGTCCCCTCACCCTCAGATTCATATTTTGAAGTCCTAACCCTCAGTACCTCAGAATGTGACCTTATTTGAAAAGAGGGTCAGTTGAGATGTAATTAGTTAAGATGAGCTGAAGTAAGGCAAGATGCTAATGCAATATGACCAGTGTCCTTATAAAAAGAGAGATGAGCATAGAAGGAAGGCAGTGTGAAGATACACAGGGAGAAGATGGCCATCTACAAACCAGATCTTTCCCTCACAGCCCTCAGAAGGAACCTACCTTGCTGACACCTTGATTTTGGACTTCTAGCCTCCAGATCAATGAGACAATAGATTTCTAATTTTTAAGCTCCCTAGTTGGTGGTACTTGGTTATGGCAGCCCAAGCAAACTCATATAGTACTAAAAATAGACTCAAGAAAATGTATGGATGAATAAATGAGTGAATCATTTTTTCCAGTAACTTGCCAGGAAGACACAGGGGTGAACTGGCAAAACCAAAATTAAGCTTTCCTACTTCCCAGTCTAGCTCTCAGTCACCACATCTTGATGTAACTTCAGTCTGTCTGGCACACACCAAGCAATACTGGCCTGAGGGTTAAGAGGGTCTCTGGAGCTCTCTCATCATGTCTTAGGGCTCATCTTTTCTCCTTTCCTACTTAACAACCCCTCCTCTACTTTCTATGTCCTGGTTCTGTCATGGCTGGGCAATTATTGATGTGTGTTTGCTAAGTGTTCTGCCCTCCTCTCAGAGGAAAGTCCTGTACATGACTCTTCCATTATTCAGGAAGTAAAAAAGTTATAGTCATAATATATAGGAAAAAAGAATGATTCACTGCTGAGCCACTGAGCCACAGGGAGCACTCCAAGGTTTAGAGTAGACTATCAGCTAAAATAAGTCATGATGATGTCACAGCGGAATATACAGATACCTCAGTGGGCTGATCCAAAAGAACATCACAATTAAATCAGCTGACTGCTGAGCACTCTTCTACATCTGTGGAGAGCTGCTCTCCATTCTGAGAGCCACGTTTAAGGAGAGGCAATAAAAGGAGGTGCTGGGAGGCAGCAATCTATCCGACATACTCCATGGACGAAGACATAATTTCGAATTGCTACAAAGTAAATGAACATCAGTCTCATAGAAACGTTCTGAAAGGCATCAAACACGTTTGGACACTTACCAAACAGGCCAAACAGTGTTTTCTTTTCAGAATAGAATTACAGCGTGATATTGGGCATGAAAAATTGATGAGGGCCATTGGGAATGATATTCAAAATATTTAACAAAATGTCGATAGCATAGGCCATCAACTGCTAGCAAAGCTTTATCAGTATATGGTAGTTGAACATGGTTCTTGGTCAAACCCACTGAGCTAGAATAGCAGAGATGCTCTTAATTTCTGACTCTTGATTTAGTTTATCACAAAGTGAGACACCACCTTCTATCTCTCAGTATTGTTACGAAGATTAAGAGAGCATGTTTGTTGGACTGCTTTGTACATATCAGGACCTCAATAATCACTGCCAACATTTATAAGTTCTTACTAGATACCAGGCATTGGCAAATGCTAATTTACTTAATATTTACAACGACTCTAAGAGTCAACTATTATTGTTACCATTTTACAGATAGGGAAACTGATGTATAGAGAGGTTAAGCAACTTTCTCAATGTCACACAGCTAACAGGTGGCAAGACTGGGTCTTTGGAGCTGGGAAGTCTGGATCTCAAGGGCTCAATCTCTACCCTACACCACCCTCATAAATGCCAGGGCCCTCCAATCCCACTCTATGCTCCAGAGAGCCAGTGTTCCTGCAAATCCAAAGCTTCAATGACTCTAAGTTTCAGTTAAAGGAAAGTGGACAGTACATCATTGTCTGCTGCTCAATGATTTAGCCTTTCTATGTCTGCTCAGCCACAATATGCAAGAAGAGAGTAAAAAAAAAAAAAACCCAAACAGTCAAATTAATACAATGGTAAGATTACAAGTTTGGGAGGCTTTTTTTTTTTTGTATCAGCTGAACTACTCTAAGCATTCAGGGTGAAGAGTTATTTACCCCAGTTAATGAATCTCATGATAACATAAATGTCTTACAGCTCTGAGCTTGGTGAGTAGCTCTTGTCTGGGGACCACTTAGTGAAGCAAATCCTGCATGAACAAAGGAGGAATGGGATTTGGAAGAATGAGGAGGGGAGGAGGGAGAGAATGAGCATGTGTTGAGCAGCAACTTCATGCCATGCATCACGGTAGGTGCTTGACTCTCATTATTTCCATTTATTCTTATAATAATTCAATGATTCAACAAACGCTCATTGAGTGCCAGGCATCATAATAGGTGCTGGGGTTACCAAATTAAACAAATCACGGGCCCTGCCCTTCTAAGTAAAATGAAGAAAGGAAAGAAGCAGCGCAGCTCTCGGAGTTCGCTGTGATATTATTTTGACGTGAGTATATACAGGCAGTGGGTCTATGGTATACAGGCTGAGATGGTACCAACCGTGTTTCAAATCTCCCTATAAAGGACTCTTTCCTGACAGGGCAGCTGCGTTCTGGGCTTGGTGACACCCCCCACTGCTCCTCCCTGCTGCCCTCCTGACCTCTTCACAGAGAAAGTGGTAAATTGGCTTGATGAGTGAGACTCTGCCTTCATCTTCACATGGTAGTCTCCCTCTGTGTATGTCTGTTTCTAAACTTCCCCTTTTTATAAGGACACCAGTCATACTGGAGTAGGGCCCAGCTCAATCACCGTGTTTTAACTTGATTACACCTGTTAAGACGCTGTTGCCAAATAAGGTCCCATTCCGAGGTACTGGAGGTTAGGATTACAGCGCAGGAACTTTTGGGGATGCAACTCAGCCACAACAGATTGGCAATACGATAATTATTATACCAATGACTCTGCTGTATTGGATAGGCATCTGAGTGGACAGTTTCAGTCCTGGCTCTTATGGGACTGGAACTTTAGGCAATCTCCCCAAACCTTTTTCTTCAACTACAAGAAAGAGCTGAGTTAGAGTAAGGATTTATTCATCGATTCAGCAAACGACTGCACACTAAAGGGTCAGCTATATGTAAAATGTCAAATAAGTATATGTTACACATTCAACGTGTAACTTTTCTTTGCTTGTACATGCTTATATTATCAGACTAATCTGAGGGATAGTAATGTTAACCTAAGTATTAGTAAATCAAATAAAATGTAATGGAAGTATTTTTGTTAAATAGTTTTTATTAATACGATGTATTTCTATGTTTCTAACTATTTAAATTTGATAGGCTTTTGGAGTATTCCAGATTTGGTACCGCATTTTGCTTGTTGTTGAGAGACGAGGGTAAATTCCCGGTGTCCTTCATTACTTAACGACTTTCCAAACATTCAAAGATATATAAAAAAAATAGCCTGGACATGCAAAACGATACAAATGGAGTAGACTCTCTGGATTGATCGTGTTTTTTTTCTTAATATAGATGAAATTATAACTACAACTTGTGTGTGTGAACTTATGTTGACTCTTTGGAATATGCAATCCGCTTTGAAATCAAGTAAAAAAATTATGAATCTATACTTCAAGAGGACTTGTAATAGTTCACCATTCTCTAAATTTGATTATTTTATTCACTGGACCATGTTTCCTCCAATATTGCATTAACGAGAAATATCTTGCTCAATTCTCCACGGTAAGCTGGGCAATATGCCGGGGAGAAAATGCCTTGTTTAGAAGCCTGTTGAAATCTCCTTTTGTCAGGCATTTGCCTTTCCTGGGAGCAGGGAATCTTGTTCTCTCTAATAAGATTCTTTCAGAAAAATCTCTAAGGCAGTGGATATACACTTTTAAAAATTATTATTAACTTACACTGTGGAATGCTCTTTTTTCCCCAAAGAAATCATACGCATATTTTTACATTTATGGCTAGTGCAGAGAATAGGTTCTGGAGATCATTCTAAGTCTGGTTTTCCTGTGACTTAGAGCGTGTCATGCCGAAGGGATGTCTGTAGAACACCGGGCTCATTAGAACAGTTTGAAAGCCCCTGTTTTAGAACTTGGTCTACAGAGGAAAGAAGGCATCTTACCAAGCAGGTCTTCTACACTTTACCTGATATCATAAAGTAAGAATCGCAGGAGGTGCAATTAAGGAAGAGCAAGGGAGCAGTGTTGGTACACATCTCCTGTGACTCACCTGGAAGTTCTAGCAGACAATGATTTCTGATGACCACAAACAGGCTCCTTTTCCAGTAGGTGGGGAGGATTTAGTTTTAGAAACTGACTCTAGGACACATCACCAGTTTCTCAAGGGGTAGTCAGTGATTCCACAAATTGTGTTGTGAAGCGCCTGCGTTTACTTCCATCGCCCGCCGTTGCACTGATATTGTATCTGTATTATCACTGACAGTTTTGCTCACTAGCTGGATCCCCCAGTAAGCAAATTCATTGAGGACAGTGGAGATGTCTTTTTTATTTTTATGTCCTCCGTACCTAGTCCAGTAGCTGGATAATAACAACAACACTAAGTTATTAAGGAATAATAACTAATAATTCATAAATAATCTTTCATTAATAATAGTTATTATTTTAAAACAACTGGCATTTTTGAGCATAGTGTCAGATACTCTTTTAAATAATTTATATGTGGTATCTTATTTAATTCTCACGCAACCCAATGAAGTAGATTCTATTACCAGCATCCCATTTCATGGATGAGAAAACTGTGGTATAGAGAGGTAGAATAACTTGCCCTGAGGTCACACAGCTGGTAGAGGAGCTGGATTTTAAACTCAGAAGGCTGTTTTTCCTAATATCATCCAACAATATTTTTTGAGGCCTCTCTGTGTACCAGACACTGTTCTAGGCACTGAAGATATACAGAGACCAAAACCAAGTTCTTATTTTTGTAAAGTTGACGTAGTAAGATGCTTTTTAAATATGTGCACAGTTAATACTTATTAAATGAGTATTTCTATTATTACTACTATTTCACGGATGAGGTGACTAAATCTCGGGGAGCCAAGGAAGATAACACAGCTAATCCATAGTGGAGCCTGATTGAAACTCACTTCTGTAATCTTCAATCTCTTGCCTTCAAGTCAATCTATCTAAACTATCCAAAGCAATCCACACTTCCTGGATGGGTGCTATTCTCAGGGATAGGGCTAGAGATTTAATAGCATCCACTTTGCCTCTAAGTTTTGCTTATACTAAGTCTGTTTCTTCCTGTTTGGTGCTCTGTGGTCCGTGATCTCCTTACGATAACTTTTAACATATGTGCTAATTTGGCCCAAGTGCTAGGTAGATGAATGAAAGCTGTAGTGATGCAAACTGAAAAACATAGTGAGATACATCATGCCTATGTCTATTGATTCTAGTTTAGCTTCCTTACAAGTTTCACATCCTGGAGAATAGAGGAATAAAACCACACTGATTGGATTATTTGACGAAAGCATTTTCAGATGTGTGCCAAAGGCTGGGCTTCTAGCTCTGGAGAAAACTCTGCCAGCTGTAGGGGCTGTTGTTTGATGATGAGCGTGGAGTGTATCTACTCCAAAAAGCCACAAGAACTACTAAGCACACAGAACACGTAACGAACCCTGGTCCACTTACCTCATCAACTGCTTGCAGCCAGAAACAGTTGGATGACCTGCAATGAACTCTTTTTAGAGGCATATCTTCAAGCCGTCAATTTCAATGCCTACCTCATACCTGAAAATCTGCTGCTTTACTAAGTGCTAAGTAAATTAAATTCTACAAGAGTTATAGAACAATTTCATCTGCTGGGAGAAGCTTGGATGGCGGCAAGTTAATATAAACTTCAATTTTCAAACAAGATCCAGTATATATATAATATACTTGGCTATTCCAGAGAGACAAAAAATAATTACTGGGTCTTGTTAAAATGATTTCTTTCTTTTTTCCCCTCTCATTCAGTTTTCTCTTTCTTTCTTTTTAAAATTCTCTTCCTCTGTTCTTCCTTTCTTTCTTCTTTCCCACCATTCTTTCAATTTACTCAGCAAACATTTAGGTAGTACTTACCAAATGTCAGAGCTTATACCACATGCCATTATGTGGTCTATCATGTGATATATCCCAAATCCTGAGATAATATAGTTCTTGCCCCCGACAAACTCGGAGTCTCATATAACTGTAGAGTTACCTAATGGAGGAGGCCTGCAGTGATTTTTCTATGGTATTGAGTCATCTCACATCTCTTGAAGGCATCCCGTGATCTTCCTCTTTGCTTTTGCCACTGTTTTTTCACTTTGGGAGTCCTCTTAATAGTCACAGTATAATGTTGTCCTATTCTATCAAGCAGCTCAGTCTGTTTTCTATAAACTCCATCAATTATTGCTGAGTTCTAATGAGGTTTTACAGCAAATATTTGATGTTTAGGGGCCTTTTCATTATAGAAGGAACATCACCTGACTCCCACTGTAGCTGCCTACATCTTCTACCCTCCGACACAAGAAGTAGGTGGGGTGGGGCTTACTCAGAAGGGTTGGTTACTAGGTGGCCCCCTGCTGTGACCCATTTGTCTGCTTTGGTACGCTTTGGTTGAGTCTCTTTAATGAACACGTTCACTGAAGAAATTAATTTGAAGAAAGTGATTGTAAATGAAGAATATTTTCATTTATACAGATAACTTTAAGGATTAACTTGAAGGATTTTTTTTTTTGACATTTAGTATGAAAACCTTTCTTTCAGTGAGTTGAAAGCCGTAGATTTTAATAAATTCCATGGTCTGAGCTAAATTTCTATACCTTTCATGATGAATTTAAAGAAAGAAATATCTGCAGAACAAAAATATTTTCCTTCTATAACCTCAAGTAAATATGAGGGCTATCCGCTCTTGCAATTTTTATTACTCTATGTTATCAACAAAGAAACAGTGGCTCAATTAGTCCTTTTCTTTCACACACTCGGAATTACTCTGCAATTGCTTAGTGCTGCTGGATCTACCCTCCAGCGGCATCTCTGCTTGAGAACTGTATTTTTCATTATTTAGAGTTTTCCGTAACTTTATTTTGTGATGTTAATATTTAATAATTTCCTATCCCAAGAGATATCTTTGTGCAACTTTAAAAAATATATATCTTGCTCTTATTTTTTTTTTATTATAACTTTAACCTTTTATTGCTGTAGCACTCCGAATATAATGGCATCTATACAGATTTTAGTGAGAATTTTTGGACCCCTGGTTCATAACTTGTACTCATTGCAGGCTTTCCTTTGACAACATAAATTCCCACTCCTGTACATTGATTCTAATTACTTTGTTGGACAGGTAGGTGTAACTATGTCACTGCCTAAGAAAAGGAATTAAATTGATGTAACTCTTTTGAGATCTGAACATGCATGTTACATGCACATTTAAGTTCTGATTTATTTGTGGACTTTGTGTAAAAATAAAATTTTCTTAGAAATTCCTGGAAAAACATGGCAATTCTTATTGTGCATAAAAGTAGATTCCCTGAGAGTTTTGCTCCTCAGAGTCCAAGAAGAGCTTCGATACTACAATATGATCTACTGGTATGTGAAGGGAGGCTTTGGTTTACCTGTTGACTAAAGTAAAACAACTTTAATCAATAAATTCAACATTTTTTAAAGGCTTAGTTTCCCAGAACAAAATGGTTTTTGTTCTGCAATTCACAGACGAATGCCAAAAACATATTTTTTGCCTGAATAGAGTAGGCACACTATAAAAGCAGACAGAATGTGTAGAAACCACTCTTTGAGTAACTGACAAAGCAGTTGCTGATTGCTTCATCACAGCTCCGAACCACTGATCCATATATGATGGGGGAAATAAAACCCTCACACCTACCTTTGACAATAGGAGAAACACAGGACTTTCTATCAGCATCAAGAGGAAGTAGAGCCTGATAGGGTTATCATTCAGTCCCTAAGTAATAGCCTTTCCTCATTTTTCACATTCCCTACTTTAATCAAAGCCATTTATTTTCTTCTAATGCCTCCTTTCTCCTTTTTTTTTTTCCTCCGACTGTCTCTGGGGGACACCAAAGAAGTCATGAACTTCCGCATTCATTAAAAATAGTTTTATGCTTTGCCTTCTTGTTCAATTCCCACCTGGGCTGCAAGAAACACACAAACATGAGAAAGCAAGTGGAAACTTGGACATGGTGGGCCCCAGACTTAGATGCTGGCACTTACGCCTAGACTCTACTTTTTTCCCCCATTTTTCCCCCACGACAGGAGAAAAGAAGGCAGCAGTGCTCTCATTAAAGCATGGAGCCACCGCTGCTGTGTTGAGATTACCCGCAGCCCCTAACTTCACAGAAAGGTCTGCAACATAATTTCAAGACTAAAAGCACCAATGTTGCCTCCATGTTGCTATTTTCCACACATTACCAAAGAGTAACCTTCCAGTGTCTAAAAAGAGTGGAATTTTTTCATTGTCATTTATTTCTCTGCTCAATAAAGTAGATAACACAATTTTTTTTTCCCTCATGGGGCACTATTTCTCTTTCTCGTTCTATTCCCTTCTATACAAAAAGGCTGTGTTTACTTTTGAACATTCATACTAGCTCCAAAAGTTTTTTTTTTTTTTTGGTGAATTTGACTTCAGGAAACCCAAATAGCTTCTCTCAAGCGACCCGCTCTCTCTCTTTTATATTTTGTTCCCCATAGGCCAATTTTACCTTGTTCTTTCTTATACACTACCAACCCAAAGGCATTGCCTTAGGGACACAAATGTGAAATTGGTATAGTTAGTTTTATTCTGAGGTCATGCAATCCCTCTGCTAAATCTTAGTATGTCTAGTGGTATTGGAAGAGAATTTCCTTCTGTAATGAGGTTTTCAGGACTTTTGGAAGGGAATTCATAATTGAAGCTGGTTCCTTTCATTTCTTAATCAATTCGTTAAATAGCCTTCATCACATAGGGAAATTATACCCCCTGACTGAGACAGTGTTTTGAAACAGATTATCAAATAATATTGCAGACTAATTTCCATAGTTCAACGAGTAGGAAGGCAGAGTACATTATTTGATAATGCAAATGCTGAGCCTATTCCAAAAAATTTAATATTCAAAGTCCAGATGGGACAAGAATTCAAAGAAGAGATTACTTAACAATTTTCCAAACCAAAGTGACCTATAGCACACAAAATATGGTTCTATTAAACACAAGCGACACTTTCTTTGTTAAGAATAATGAACTATAGCAGAATGGCATAATGTACAACTTCACTGCTGATAAGCTTTCAGCATAAGAACAGAAAGAGAACATTTCTTAAACAGTTCTGTATCTACTGCTTGCCTTGAGGAGGAATTTAATGGCTATTACTGCTAACAGTAACAATATGAAGCTAACTGGTTTATAATGAAGCAGCAGAAAATACCGATAGTGAGATTTGGTATATAAAAGGAGAAATAAAAATCTATTTTCAGGCTACATAAAAATGATGTTTAAAATGTAATTTAATCTTGATATTTTATTTGTAAATGACAAACTTTTTTCACTATAGTGAACATTCTCAAGGTGGCTCATGAAATCCCTTCTCTAAGCTGGTGAATTTCAAATTTTTATACCCAGTTCTGAATTCTCTCCTAAGCACTAGACTCAAATATCCAGCTGCCCACTTGACATTTGTACTAACAGAGCTAACAGACATCTCAGATTTAATATGCCCCAGACCAAACCCCTGATTTTTCCTCTGCTTTTTCCTCCTTCTCCATTATTGGTGCCACCATTCACTTGGTTGATTAAGCTAACAACCCAGAAATCAGTCTTCACCTTTTTTCTTTCTCCTAATAATCCCTCAGCAAGTTCTGTTGCTTCGCTTTTAAAATATATCTTAAATACAAGCACATTTCACCAGCACCACTGAGATCACCTCATCTAGGCCACCGTAATATCGCAAATAAATTAGTCCTCTTTCTTCTACTCTTGTATCACTACTGTCCATTTTCACAGGGGCAATCAATGATCTTTTAAAAATGTAAGTCAGGTCATGTCACTTCCCTGCCTAAATCCCTGCTTACCATTTCCTTACCCTAACTTACAATAAAAATAAAACTTTTTATCCTTGTCCTCAAGGCCAATATCTGACCCATGCTTCTTTGTTACATCTCATCTCTTATTCTCTCCCTTATTTTACTCCCAACCATTCTTGTGTTTCTTTGAAAAACCCAATTCCATTCTTGCCTCAGAGTATTCAAACTTTACATTGTTCCTCCCTGGATTTGCTGCTCCTCAAATCTTTGGATGTCTTGCTTGTCTTTCTGGAATTGACTCTCCTCATCTCAGAAATGGCTTCCATGACTACCTCTAAACAGCTGCTTCCTACTCCTGGCTCCAGAGCTCTCTCTAATCCTCCATTGCCTTTTTTTACTTTAATTCATAGTAGTTATCCCAACCTAAATCTATATAATATATTTAATATTTTTTCTCATTGTATTGCTTCCCCTAAGAATATAAGTTCTATGAGGTCAGGACTATTGTCTTGTTTATTGCTGCATCCCCAATGCCTAGAATAGTGCCTAATACAAATATGTTGAATAAATTATTGAATGATTTCTCTACTTAAGAACTTTCTATGACTTTTATTACTTAAAGAATTAAAATTTAAACTTTTTGGTATTCCTTATCCAAGGCCTCCTTTAGCCAAAGTCTCTCACCATCTTACTTCATGCTCTTTTTAAGTAATAATAGCCATGACTTCTTCCTGGGCATTAGTCACCCTGTACTACCAGGTCTCAACATTTTATGAGCTCTAGAGATGCCTTCTTTGCTTGGATGCCTGCTTTCCTTCTCTCTGTGGCAAATTAGAGCTCAGCAGTCATGCTCAGCTCTTATATTATCTCTTTCTCAGACTTCTTGCACTGAATTGATTCCTCCCATCAATTTGTTATTATACTTATTATAATAAATACCACACACACAGGGAATTTCTTGAAACAATCAGCAGCAACTGTTTAATAGAGCAGCTGTCAGAAGCAGTGATACTAGTTAAGGCTAAATAGAAAATGACCAAAAATTTATAGAAAAATACCCTGGAGAATGATATATCCATAGGAGACTCTGAAGAGCTTCAATATGTCCTGGTAATCTAGAAGGAAATGCATATGTGCAGGGCTGTATACATGCCCAGGGAAGACCTGAGAAGGTCCTAATCCTCACCTTTGTGTAAGCAGAGATAATGAAAATGAAGATACATCACACAAAAGCTTATAGGATATAGCTAAAACAGTTATTAGAGGGAAATTCATAGCTATAAATGACTATATCGAAAAAGAAGAAAAATGTAAAACCAATAACCTAATCTTCTACCTTAATACACTGGAAAAAGAAGAGCAAACTGAACCCAAAGCAAGAAGAAGAAGAAGAAAGGAAATAATAGATAATAAAGTAGAAATAAATAACATGGAGAATAGTAAAGCAATAGAGAAAAATCAACAAAATTAAAAGTACATTCTTTGAAAAATCAAGAAAATTGACATATTTATCTAGACTGACCAAGAAAAAGAGAAGACCGAAATTACCAAATTATAAATGAAAGACCCTACAGAAAGACCCTACAGAAATAAGAACCATTATAATAAAATTCTATGAACATTGTATACCAACAAGGTTGATAATCTAGACGAAGTGAACAAATTCTTAGAAAAGTGCAAACTATTGAAATGGACTCAAGAAAAATGGAAAATATGAACATAAGAGGTATAGAAATTAGATTAGTAATAATAATAATAATAATAAACTACCCACAAAGAAAAGCCCCGGTCAAAATGGTTTCACTGATGAATTCTACCAATTCTACCAAGAGAATTAACATCAGTCCTCATAAGCTCTTCCAATAAAAGAAGTGGAGGAAATACTTCTAGACTGTTTCTATGAGGCCATTATTACTCCAATACCAAAATGTGACAAAGATATTGCAAGAAAATTATAGACCAGTATCTCTTATATAGATGTAAAAATTCTCAAGAAAACACTAGCAAACAATCCAGCAACATATTAAGAGAATTCTACACTATGAACAAGTGGAATGTGTCCTAGGAATGCAACACTGTTTAACATACAAACATTAGTCAATATAATGTAATATATTACATTACAGTAATAGACTAAAGAACAAAAACACATTATTATTTCAATAGATGCAGAAAAAACATTTGGCACAGCCCAATACTCTTTCATGATAAAATTATTCAATAAACTAGGAAAAAAGGACACTTCCTCAACTAGATAAAGGCCAACAATATACAAAAACTACACAGCTAAAATTATACTCAGTGGTAAAAGACTGCATACTTTCTCTCTAAGATCAAAAACAAGACAAGGATGTCTGCTCTTGTCACTTCTATTTAGCATTGTACTGGAGGTTCTACACAGGGCAATTAGCCAAGAAAAAGAAATAAAATGCACTCACATTAAAAAGGAAAAAGTAAAACAATCTCTGCAAATTATGTTATATTGTAGATAGAAAATCCTAAGTAATACACATACATACAAGTTATTAGAACTAATCAACAAGTTCAGCAAGATTGCCTGACATAAGATAAATATACAAAGGTTAGTTGTATTTCTATATATTTAAAATGACCAATTCAGAAATGAAGGTAAGGAAAAATTTTTTATATAACAGCATCATGAAGAACAAAATAATTAGGCATAAGTTTTTTTGAAATTTCTTGAAATTTTATAGAAATGAAATACTTGTACATTGAAAACTACAAAACATTATTGAAAGAAATTAAAGAAGACCTAAATAAATGGAAAGACAACTCATGTTTGTGTATCAGAAGACTTAATATTGTTAAGATGACAATACTCCCCAAACTGATCAACAGATTCAGTTTAATCTCTACCAAAATCTCAGCTACTTTTATTTGTAGAAATTGACTAGCTGATTCTAAAATTCACATGGAAATTCTAAGGACCAAGAAAAGTAAAAAAAAAAATCTTGAATAAGAAGAACAAAGTTGGAAGAATTCACACTTTCTAGTTTCAAAACTTACTACAAAGCTATAGTGCTGTATTGACATAAAGATAGAAATATAGATTGATAAAATAAAATGGAAAGCCAGGAATAAACTCTTGTCTATTGATTTTTGATAAGGGTTCCAAGACAATTAATTGAGAGAAAAAGAGATTCTTCAACAAATGGTTCTGAGACAACTGAATATCCATATTCAAAAGAATAAAATTGGACTTCATAAAATATACAAAAATTAATTCAAAATTAATCATAGGCCTAAATGAAAGAGCTAACACTATAAAACTCTTAAAAAAAACAACAAAGGAATAAATCCTCGTGACCTTGAATTAGGCTGCGACTTCTTAGATATGACATCAAAAGCATGAGTGACAAAAGAAAAACATAATTGGACTTCATTGAAATTTCATCAAACCATTTGCTTCAAAGGACATCGAAAAAGTGAAAAATTTGCATAAATGGAGAGAATATTTTCAAATCATATATCTGGTAAGAGACTCTATTCAAAATGTATAAGTAAAATATATTTGTATATCTACAAAGAAGATATACAAATGACTAATAAACACAAAATGAAAGATGCTCAATCTCACTAGTGATTAGGGAAATAAAAGTCAAAACCACAATGAACTACTACTTTGCACCTATTAAGATGACTAAAATAAAAAAGACAGACAGTCACAACTGTTGACAAAGTTGTAGAGAAATTCTAACCCTTGTACATTTATAGTGGGATTGTAAAATGGTGCAGTCTCTTTGGAAAATAGTTTGGCAGTTCTTCAAAACATTAAACTTAGATTTACCAAGTAATCCAGCAATTGTACTCCTTAGCATATACCCAAGAGAACTGAAGACATATGTCTTTACAAAAATTTGTACATTAAAATTTCTAGCAGCATTATTCATAATAGCCAAAAAGTAATAATAACTAAATGTCCATCAACTGATGAATGAATAAATAAAATGTGGTATATCTATACAAGTGGAATAAAAATTTGTCAATAAAAAAGAATGAAACACTTATACATGATAAACTTGGATGAACCTTGAAAACATTATGCTAAAGAAAAAAAAAACAATAAAAAAGACTACATATTCTATTATTCTATTTATAAGAAATGTCTAGTATGGGGGATGGGGAGAAAGAGGAATCAAGAGCGACTGCTAATGGGTTTGGGGTTTCTTTTTGGGACGGTATAATGTTCTAAAATTAATAATGGTGATGGTTTGCACAGTTCTGTGAATACACTAAAAACTAGTGAACTGTACCTCTTACAAATGAATTTGATGGTATGTGAATTATATCTCAATAAAGCTATAATAAAAATTGGGCGCTTGTGGTTTTTGCCTTTTTCCTCTTCCTCTTCCACTTCTGCTTCCTCCTCC
>NW_006437736.1:9221477-9279691 GCF_000325575.1 Pteropus alecto | reverse complement strand
CTTCTTTTTTACTAGTGAAACAAGACAGAGATTACTATGCTGGTACCTCTGGCAGAAAATGACAGTAACAGAAAAGGACATTTCAGATGTGGCTTTTAAGGTACTGGGAGCAATAGCCTGAGGATAATCGAGTTGTTAGGCTACTCTCCTACCCTGGGAAGTGAAATCAACCTGATTCTGTCCATCATGGACACTGTGACTTGAATTGTTGATAAATGCTCTGTAAAGTTTAACATCCCCTGTTATACTTTAGAGTCCAATCAACAATATTATTCAAACTTAGGCTATTTTGAACATAACTAAAGTAGAACTTTAAAATTAGAGGAACTTCAGCCCCTCTGGTCATTGGCCAAAGGGAGAAAATCATATTTTTATGATCTGGAAATTTATTTAGTATTAAAAGAAAATGAATTCTTTAGATGAGAATAAGGGAGAGGCAAAAATAACTAAATCTGAGGTTCTGGGTAAATACAAAGTGACAATTTCTACTGCTCGCTCCTTTTTCTATTAGGATTATATTTGGGGTTACTATATTGTCATCAGATAGTGGCTCTGTATACTTCAAAGATAGGTTAACCCTTAAAAATCTGAGCTAGAACACCCAGTATTGCTGATTTTAACTTTACGTTTATATCCTGTTACGACCATGTTTTTTGCCTCTGGGGGAAAAATAAAGGACTAAGCTCAGGTCATTGTGTCGTCAAATATTTCCTAGACACTTTTGTATGTGATAGGAAGGAAAAGTCATTCACAACTTCTTTCTCAATTAATACTGCCCTTCAACACTGCATTTGCCCCCTCAAGCTTAACCTCTCTATTTCCTGATTGACTTCTCACAGTATTCCAAACGAAAGTTCCATTTCCTTAAGAAAAACCTAAGGAAGCACTTTCCTCGTCCCCTACATCCCAACCCCCGAAAGAAACTGATGCCCTTGACCATACATTCTCAAAGCCATCTGTGGATTACTAAGATGGGACACACCCATGCATCTGATTTTAACAAGCTCTATATGTTGTGGTGTTTAGCGGCTGCCTGACAGAGCTCTGTCCAATAGTGGGGAAAATGCACCAACCTCAATGGCTATAATCCCCTTCCAGCTCTCTCTGCATTCTCTCAGTCGTCATGTTCCTCTCCTACAGCTTCCGGACCCAGGCAGGGGGTCTTGGGGGCATTGCAGGTGAGCACAGTGCACTCCTCCTGGTCTTGTGTGCAGCATCTCTTTGCAATTTCTCTACTCTGGTAGGCAGCACTCATCAATCAGCCCGGCAGCTCCACCACTGAGAATCTTTTATAAGGAGCAAGATTTCCTTAGTCATAGCCACTTGTGTAAGAAATGTTTTCTCTCGTGAGTTATTTGCTATGCAGTACAGTCATTCCTTCTGTTCTAAAAAGCTCACCCTGAATAGGATGGCATAATTCCAGGATGCTCAGAACCATAATACCTTAAGTTTTGTGTTTCCAAAACAAATTTTATGTTTGTGAAAGGGACCATGTTTGATGAATGGCAAGCTCTGAAGACTAAGGGATTATTTGTGTGACATTGTTGCTATAGAAAAGAGCCATATAATCTTCCCTGTTCTACAGCTATTAAATCTTCCAAATGATTAGACAAACGATATTGCATCTGTCTTTGGCTTTCTGATAATACCGAGTAACACATCAAATGGAAGTAGTTGTATAATTTCTTTAGATAAACATTTCCCAAACTAGTGATTCGTGAATGTTTGTTCTTGGGTGATGTTAATATTTCTTTCTGGAAACCAAAAAGGTTTCTATGGTCAAATACATATGAAAAATTTGGGGTAAATAAAAATAAATTGATTTCCTTTTTGAAGGGCTTCACAGAATCTTTAATAATACTAAGGTGTTTTTTCAAACTTCTCAGATGCAGCTATGGCAAACAGTTTTGTCTCTGAATGAATACTTATATCTCAAGAAGCTAGTGTTCTGTGAAAGAGTTTATGAAATGAGATTCATAACCCTTTAACCTAATATAATAAATAGGACTGGATTCTAGTTATGGGCCCTCTGCCAATTAACTTCATTTATAAAATAAAGAAAATGATATTTGCTGCAAATGATGTGAAAATTAAATGAAATATTGTATATATACTAGCTAATAAAATCCTAGGCACCAAGTAAGCCCTCAACAAATGAGAGTTATTAATATGTGTAGAAAAAACGAGTTGTTAACACTTTTCCAACAAGAAGCAAGCATTTAATTTACAATGAAAATTTAATAGAAGTTCCTGAAATACCTTCTGTATGATACAGAAAGGATGAAATTAAATTTAATCTTCAGTCCAATTTTAGTGATGATTAGCATAATTTGTGATATTCTATTTATTGAGGAACAGGAGGGAAAAGAACATCTACTGGGAGAATATTTAGTATTCACATCAGTTTTATGGTGTAGAAATTATCCAGCCCAATTCACTGGTGAGTAAGCTTAAGCAAGTTGCCTGAGTTTATGCCAGGTATATTAAGTGGCATAAGAGTCAGGATTCAAACTCAGGTTCCCTGACCCCAAAGCTGTGCTCTCTCCATCTACTATGTCATATTGCCTTCTTTAAAAATTGATAGTTCGTGCTACCATGTACATGTGAGCTCTCTGTTAACTAGGACCCTCCTATTCCTCCTTCATTTCAGATAAACGACTTCTCTCTTAGATTTCAATACAGTGATCCTAATTCAATATCATCCCTGTGATGTTCTGTGGTCCCTTTGTCAGAATTTCTCTCATATTCTGATAAGACAAGGAAGAATTACATAGTTGAACACACAGTTATATCTCGTCTGAAGCTTCTTAACGTCACGGGAAAGTATGGTGAGTACAGCTCAGGGTAGCTAATTCTCTCATATTCTGATAAGACAAGGAAGAATTACGTAGTTGAACACAGTTATATCTTGTCCGAAGCTTCTTAACGTCATGGGAAAGTATAGTGAGTACAGCTCAGGGTAGCTGATGTGAGGTAGCAGGCAGAACATGGCCTGGATCTTGGTGTGAGTCTCCGTCTTTCCTGTGCTATAACTAGCTGTATGACCTTGACAAGTCACTCCATACCTCTAGGGCTTAGTTTTCCTACTTTGGCCCTACTGACCTCACAGATTCTGTGAAGTATAGATTAAGTCCTTCACTGCATCTCCATGTCCATTGCAGTGGTCCCCAAGTAGGGTATACATACTCTGGGGATATGCAAGATGATTTGTTGGAGTGAGAGAGGATAATATCAGAACTTCCATTTATAGTAATTTTTAATCTTGTCCTTTAAAAGTTGCTATCTTTTGCATATGTTTTATAATATATTAACATAGCATCACATTTTGATAAATTATAAACAATCAAAGCAAATGTGGGAAGTTGTGTTAAAATTTTTAATTAATAGGGTATGTAATAAAAAATGTTGGAGGCCCAGTGGCCTCCAGGATAAAGTTCAAATTCTTCGGTATAGAATTGAAGTCCCCTGTGAACTCTCTAGCCTCATTTCTTCCCTCCGCCTCTCCTTCTGCCTAATTAACCAACATACCAGTGTTACATAGCTTCATTGTATTTGCTTATACTATTCCCTCTGCCTGAAATTCCTGAAATCTCTTTAAGCACCCCAACTTCCACTTGAAGACCCCTTACTCATCTTTAAAGGCTTAGCAAAGGAGTTGCCTCCTGGATGACTCCTTTCCTGAATGTCACAGGTATACCAGATGACTTCTGCCTTAGATTCCCATTGGACTTTAGATGTGGGATCTGCAGCTTGTCTGGAGGTATGTTTGACTTCATTTACTAGTTTGTATGTCTTGAAGGGCAAAGAACTTATCTTCTTTATCTTTATTTGTTCTAACACCTAGTTTATCTTCTGAAAGTGTTTCATAAATATTAATTATGCAAATAACAAATGAGTTGTGAGAGTAATACCATAAAGTTTTAAAAATCTCCAGGCAAATGCAAAGAGTCATTATAATTAACATTTTTAAATTCTGATGGATTTCAGCAGAGTATCTTTCTTAAAAATCTTGATCAAGCGATATGAGTAAAACAATTCTAATTGACACCTGTAGGCACTGGTTCTTAGCCCTGACTACACATGTCACCTAGGAGTTAACAAAAATACCCATGCCCAGGCCCTACTCACAAGAATTTCAATTCAGTTGGTGGGGGATGAGGTCCAGGCATCTGTGCTTTTTAAAAGCTCCCAGGTGCTTTTCATGTACAGCCCCGGCTGAGAACCACTGCTCTGAGTATTATGGATAGACCAAGGACGGTGCCTGAGTGAACCTGAGACAGAGTGAATGCTTCCCCTAAAAATACAACTGCAGCTGTAAAAGAGTATTTGGAAGGGCACTTTGTAAGATCAGAATCCATCTTCAGTGGGAAAACACACAAACTGCAGTTATTTATTGAGACTAAACTACTGAGTCAGTTGGATGAAAATGCGAGCATGTAAGACTCTGCAGCATGGATTCACTAAGATAGATCATGTCACAGAAACCGGAACAGTTTCTTGAAAGGAATGGCTAAAGATATTGAAAAAGGCAGAGCAGAAGATGAACTTTTTGTGTCGTCGATCATGGAGCATAAAGGTTGGGCAAGGTGAAAATGTGCTTGCTGATTATAACAAAATAAAAAAGGCCTTGGCGAGAAGGTGATGGGGGTTAATGGCATTAAATTGTGTTGAGTTTTAACAAGACAGCTCATAGGAAAGCACTCTGAGAACTGCAAAGGATGATACATCGGTAAGGAGTTATTATTTTTATTACTATTATAGTCAGGGTGGGTTGGCACTATCTGAAATTCTCTGGAAAGGAGTGTATCTCAATTCCACTACACAGAGAATAAAAAGACAAAAGTTTATTAAGTCTGATCCTGATTTTGCAACTTACACCTTGTTTCTTCTCCTTTTCTTTTTCACACTGGGATTGTAAGAAAACTGAGGTGTCAAATTAGCTTCAAACTGCATCTCTGGGTGAAAATTTCAGGTGAGCATCAGCTAATACTAGCTCAGAGTGTATGTCATTTGAAGTTTCTATAAGGATGTTTTTGAGAAACCTTACTAGAATTGGTGCATATGTTGTCAATAGTGTAGGTTTTAGAGAATCGCGGTATATAGCTGGTGAATAAGCCATTGTTAATTTGCATCCTGGACATCAAGGCCTTCTGGATAAAAATTAACATTTACACTCCATGGTAATTTGAGCACCTCTACTTTAGAACTGATAATAATTTACCCTATAACCAGCTGAAGTTTCTTTTGTGTTAAGAAAGGATTTGTTAAGTAAATTTGTGATGTGCTAAAGATCACTGAAGTTAATCTTTTTATGAGAATAAGTATTTCCAAGCACTTAAGTGGCATGTATTACAAATCATACCACTCAGGGACTAATTACAAAGGAGACTTATCTCCTTTGTCGGTGGGACCTCTAGTGGCAGTGGCTAATTAGCAGTTAGTCTTGGTGTTAATTTAGAAAGTATAAATTATATTTCTTTTAAAATTCTGCTTGATATAATTCAGACTAATACTTCCCCAATAACCCCCAAATAATTAAGCTTGATGTCCAAATTGTCTCGAGTTCTGTGTACACATTTCTTGGAGGAATACCCTCAAAGAAAATAGTTTCAAAAATTCCCTGGCAAAATAGACACTCTAACCTCTTAAAGTAATGCTGCCCTTAAGGCATTGAACAAAGTCAACTAAGATTTTTAATTGGTTCTTGGCTTGAATATTACCCACTTGTCCACACATTGTAACTGAAATCCCTAAATAGCCATTTGAACTCTGAATCTGATATTTGAAAGAATAGGTATGGATGATTTTGAGCTGCTGCTGTGTTGGGGGAAAGGGCATGGGGGAGCGGGGTTTGGTTGTGTTTGTGGTGGTCCCAGCCAGTGTGAAGCTGCAGCACACCTGTTTGCCTAATCCCACAGTTGAGTCCAGGCCCCATCCTGGGCAGGCCTGCAGTTACACCTGACCCCTCTCTTCTGCCAGCCAGTCCTGTGGGGTCTGCTGGTTGCTAGCTACTGTATCATATCTGGACAGGAGACCTTAGCCTACCCTGATGGCCTCTCTACTCCTGTCTTTGCTCCCTCTGTGGTGGGGGTGGCACGGAGGGTGGTACCGAGTGTAAACAGGCAGCCAGATAGGAGCCTGACTCTGTGGTCACACACAGCCCACTGATGCACAGTTTGGCTTCTGCTGTGGGGAGGGTGAGGAGAAAGAGTAAGAGAGAAGAAAAAGCCCTTTCCTTTACCCCTCATTTAGGAGTCTAGTGTGTGCTGATCCTGAGTTCTTTCAGGGCTCAGCTGAAAATATCACTTCATCAGGGAACTCCCTTGTCATCAAGGTCACACTCTCACATGTGTTTTTGTAGTTTCCTTACGTGTCCCTACTAGCACTTATTACCATTATAACAGATCATTTGTGCAAATACTTGTGTAATATCTGTCCCTCTCAGTTGATTATAAACTTCAGGAGGTCAGAGATTGGTGTTTGTCCTGTTTAATTTTGTAGTTTTAAGCACGAAGCCTGAAATATAGTTGGCACTCAATAAATACTTGTTGAATAAATGAATGTATGAATGAATGAAAAACATAAGAATGTATATATAAAAATGATCTTTGGAAATAACCTAACATCTAGGAAAAAGAAAAAAATAAATCGAGCGATCTATTTGGTTGATTACATCATCAAAAACATTTAAAAATATTTAATCACATTGAAAAATGTTTAGAATGTAAGGTTAAATAAAAAAATAGGGTACAAAAATTAACATATGGCGTGATTTCTTTTTTTCTTTTTTGGCATAAAGAAAATACAGTAGATTCTGACAATTTGCAGTAGTTATGTTCTATAAAATCACTAGGAACACTCTATTACCGAATTTGGATTCATTGCTCTTAGGGAAAATACAGCCTTTGGTCACATTTTTGTCAACTGATAAATATATAACCTTATTTTACGTGTGTTTCTGTTTAAAGACTCCTTATTTAATGTACATTGTTGACTCATTAGCACTGAATGCACAACCAACAGCACCGTAACTCATGTCTGAACGAAGCTTATCTAACACTTGTATTTTCTCCATAAGCTCGTCACAGCCTTTGCGAGGAATGCTGGATGGTACTTCAGCACTGTAATTGGAGGTCATTTTAAACAATGAAATCACCAAAAATGCACAAAAATATAAAAAATGTGGCACTAAGTAGGTTGAAAAAGGATATTTGTTTACACTGTGAGAGCTGAAACACAAAGGCATTGCCGTGTTCAACCTGAGGCGGGAACGTGTCTGTTGGTGACTCAGATTTTTTACTGCTCTGCATGTGCATGTCCATTAGTGACCAGGAAAGTGTTGCAAGTATTGATTCTGGGGTTACAATTAAGTTTTAATAAGTCACTGAATTCGCAAATATGAAATCTGTAAAAAGCGAGGATTGACTGTCTGTGTTAAAAAAAAAAAACTGAGTGCAAAGATGCCTTCGGGGTAGTAGGATTATGGTGAGAAACACTTTTTCTTTATGATTTTCCACAATTTTCCAAATTTCAAATATGAACTTTTATTATTTTTCTTATATTAGGAATTAGCCAAATGTGATAGGATATATAGAGAAAAGGTAGTAAAAGTTTATTTGGCCAGCTGTCGTATCTTATGTTTAAAAAAGAAAAAGCCCTAACTATACCTGTATGGTAATCTAAAAAACATATTGTACCATAATTTTGAAGGATGCTTTGAATTTCTCCTTACGAGATGTTTTTGAATGGTCAACATACCATTCTACAGTCAGGAGCAGGGTGACTGTAGACAGAAAAAGAACAAGACCCAGTTTTACAAATGTCACTCAGCTGCCTGATGAAGGCAGTGCGACAGGGACTGCTTTCTCTGGAAATCTTTGCCTTTAGCTATTTCTTCCCCCTACTCTCTGCCAAATCTGGGTTAGGTGCCCCTCAGCCAAGTGTCCTTCCTCTGTTACAGCACTTCTCACACTGTGTTGTAATGACCTTCGTATGTGTCTGCATTCGCAACTAGACTTTAAGCTCTGACGAAGCAAGGCCAGAAAGTAGCTTGCCCTCTACTGCATTCCACTGCCTAGCCCAGTGGTTTGCAAACATCGCGGGGGTTGAATAAATTTTTGTTCAATGTAGATGGAATGATTGTGCATCAAGCGCCCCAGCAGATAGTTATTCTTGTCAGTTGTCATCTTTAAATATGAAACACTCAAACCTCATCTAAAAACGTTGAAGAGTTCAAATGAGAAAATTTCATAGTCTTAAAAAAAAGGGGCCAAGATTTCTTAAATTCAGGCAAATAGAGACTATAGAAATAAGAATCTGCCTCTGTATGAAAAGCAAATCAAATTCTTGTTTCCTTTTATATTCTTACAATTGTACATTCTGTTCAGCAGTCTTCTGGTTTGTGATTACTGGGGACTATACTGCTATTTCTTGAAGTGTCCATAAACAGATAGCGGAGCTCAATTCCTGAAATGTGCTCTGGTTTGATAAGGCGGATTGGACTGGATCTTGTTCAGCCTTTAATCTGTTTCCTTAGGCATCTGAGAATGTTCCAAATTCAAGGCTATTTCAGTAGCTTTCTATGTGCAATGTGTGATTTTATAAAATGATAGCTGTATTAGTTTTCTATGGCGGCTGTACAAATTACTACAAAGTTAATGACTTAAAACAATACAAATTTATTATCTTACAGTTACGTACATCAGAAGTCTGACACAGATCTCACTGGGCCAAGGTCAAGGTGTCAGCAAGGCACATTCCATTCTGGAGGCTCTCGGGGAAGCCATTTCCTTGCCTTTTCCATCTTTAGAGGCTACCCAATTTCCTTGGCTCATAGCCATCTTTTCATGTTTAAAGCCACCAACATCAGGCTGAGCTCTCATGCTGCCATCTCTCTGTTCCCTTGTCAGATAGTGTCTTCCATTTTTAAGGGCCCTTGTGATTACATTGGGCCCGCCAGGATAATCCAAAATAATCTCCTTATTTAAAGTCAACTGTTTAGCCACCTTAATTCCATCAGCAACCTTAATTTATCTTTGTCATGTTACCTAACACGCTCACAGGTTCTGGGGATTAAAACATAGACATCTTTGGGGCCATTATTCTGCCTACTACAACTATGTATACATGCAATCTAGAAAATACAGTAGTCATTTCGAAAGCTGTGTTCCCATCCCAATTCTGATCTCCCACGATCCTGGCCCCTGAACAAGGAAGAAAAAAGAATAACTATCTAAAGAATCAAACCACACAGTGAAATAATTTTCGAGTTAAAAAAGCCAGGGTTCTGCTTTTGTTATATAGATTTAAGAGATTAAGATGTCCATAGTATCAGTCGTGTGGGAGTTTATGTGTAAGAATCTCACTGCTCATAAGTTATTTCCATGAAGTTCCGCTCACAGTCTGAATAGATATGATCCTGTTATAATCGCCTCACCGTTTGCCTAAAATTGTGCATACGAATTGTGTTTAAAACTTTTCTTCTTAATTATTCCTCTCTCAGGAATTTTATTTTTCTTTCTAATTTGATTAGAGAAGGCATTCCTTTCCCCCACTGCTTTTTTTCAACAGGCACAGAGATAGACTCTAGCCAGTCCAGGGAAGAACGATCATTGACTGGAAATCAGGAGTGATAAGCTTTCCTGTGTGATTTACGCAGAAGGCAAAACACAGCAGATTCCATGTCCTACATGTCCCCATGCTGCCCCGTATCACACACGTAACAAATAAAAATGACCAGAACCAGCAGCATTCCACATTCCAGCCACCTTTCTCCCATCAACAAACTCTAAGAATATGGAACATTTGTTATATTTGGTCTCGAGTGAAACCAGAATCAATAACAAATTTGTTTTGCATTCATTCCTAAATATATTTACTGCTTGACTAAGGATCGGCGGGGATGGTGTGAGATGGTCACACTGGAGCAGGGCTTCTCTGCAGCTCACACTGACACTCGCAGAGCTCCTGAGCAAGGCTAACATGAAACTCACGTGCTACTGAATTCTGAGCATCACCACCGGCAAAATCAATTGAGATGCTTTCAGAATGTTCAGTTTTCCAGCTTCTCTGTCTTGAACAAATCTTTCCCCCTACCCTCTCCTGTTTGCCTGTCTGTCTTATTTGGCCAACTGTGAGGCACAGACACTGGGTTTGCCTCCTCTCATCCACCCCACTGCTCCCCCATTGTGAGCGGACCACGTGGTTGGAGCAGGTCTTGATGAATCTCCGCTAACTCCATCACGCTTTTTCACATGCAAACCAGTAATTCTATATTGAGGATTTATATTTTACATCAACCATCTCCCCCACTTAAAAATACATTTTTTTTGGCTGCCTTGTAAAAATAAAATTATCCTTCATTACTCAGGTAGGATGGAAGTGATGACTGTTCTGCTCTGTGCAGTAATGTCCTTGTCCTTCATCTTTGTGCAATATGGTTTCTCTTTATCAGGAGCCTTTCATAGCTGTGTGTAATGGTAGCGTCCCTTCCTCGTTGATGGATTCAGCATCCGTGTATGGGATGTTTCCACTCCAATTTTGCTGATGCATCATCCTAATTGTCTGGTTGTTACTGCCTTGTCACTTACCAACCAGTGTGAAATATTCTTTAGCTCTTCATCTGGAACAGAATTACAGCCTCTATCTTTAGAAATGATATATGTCGAGGATTATTCATGTTTGTAATTACAAATCTTCTGGCAGAAGCACAATTATTAAACACCTTTGGAAATGACATTTTGTCTCACATCAGAGAACTTGCTGTTAGCCTCTTGTGCTGATATTGCTTTTACTGCTGTAATTTCTACCTGCACTTCAATTGTAATTTGACATTATCTCTATTCTCTCTGTCTTTCTACCTGGTTGTAATGGTTAGGTCTCCTGCTGTTTATCTTTAAATACATTCCCCTATGTTTTGAGTGGGGAAAAAAGAGAGGCTCTTGGGAGATTAAGCAACAGGCCCAAGAACACACGGTAAGTAACCATCTGGTCTGCGTGACTTCCCATCCTTCCTCTTTTTCCTCTTTCTACTACATCAGGAACAGAATAATAGATAATATTCTGAAAGGCTGAGGTATGAGCAAGCATGGACTACCTTTAAAGGGGGAGATGTGAGCATGAGTTACTTTTAAGGTGGTTTGGAAACCTAAAGTGTTTGGGAACATATGATGATGCTATTTGCCATTTCCTAGGTCTGTGCAGCTACCTCCATCCTTTTATTCTCAGCAAACCAGGCCTGACTAGGCAATACCACCTAACTGCTAAAAACAAAAACAAAAACAAAAACAAACCCCTCAAAAATGAGGTAGGAAGCCAGAGAATTTGCTTAATGCATGGATTTTCGATTTTAATGCTTTGAGGTATTGAGCCTCAGTGGTCCAAAGTGGCTCAATTTGGCTGTTGGGGTGTGGAGAGTATTAGAGGAGGAAGAAACTGAAAAAGGAAAGATGCTGTCTACATCTCTGTGGAAAAGGGGACTGCCTTAGGTTGCCTGTAGGTGAGTAAGAGCTTGACTCTACCATAGGTTTTCGTCCTGAAATAACCAGAAACACCAGACATCAGAGGCATGAATGAAATGACTGCCTCCTTATTCTATTGTCCTTTAGCTTTTAGCTAATTCCAGAGACAGAGAAATGGCGGGAGAATAAAGGTCAGGAAATAGTATGGAGGACAAGGGTCAGTTAAGGAAATCTACTGATTTTCTGATCTGTGGTGCTATCTGAATGAGTCTCCCCTTGAATTGCAGGAGGACATCCAGAGGAGCCCCAATATGCCTCATTCTCAAAAGATAGCCTCTAGAACACTGGGATTAGGACTAAGCCCTGAAAAGTCAAATGCCATAATGATGATGATGGAACTAATAAGTATATCTACAAGTACAGTGGGAAAGGTTGAGATTGTGAAAGGCTGAAGGAGGGAATGTTTGTCTTTCAAGAGGTCATGGCGACCATGTTGAGTGAGGGACGAAGTCAGAGTAGTGAATGAAGATGCATTAAGACCTTGAGGTCAGGTTTAAGTAGTAACTCCTTAAGAGTTCAGCCCCATAACGGCATATTGAAGGATCTCTTTCTACTTCATCAGGAACAGAATAACAGATAATATTCTGGAAGGCTAAGGTATGAACAAGCATGGACTAATATCTTCAGTAACAGCAGAGTGTCACATCTGCCTAGCAAGGGGTCTAGCTGTGGTCCCCAAAAAACTAATTTAGAGGTTTCAAAACCTACTTTCTTATCACAATGACCTCGGTTAATTAAAAATTCCTATTTTTGAGTCTCGTCTCCAGAAAGTCTGGGAATAACCCTCAGGTAATTCTGTCAGGATTCTCATTGGAAACATCTGAGGTAGGTAATCCTGCCTTCTGTAATTGTGGGTTTATATGTGCTACTTCTTATAGTACTTCTGAAGCGTTCTTAATTTTGTCCAGCTCAGAGGTTCTTAATTTGAGTCTCTGAGGCTCAATGGGTAGAGCTCAGGGGGTCAATGAACCCCCTGAAACTGAATGAAGAATTTCACATGTATATGAGCTATGTAAAAAGTCTCAAAGGAACGTATGGTCTCCAAGGAATTCAGAGCCATCACTTCAGCTGTTCTACCCATCTCCTTTCTGCCACGCCCCACTGGCGCAGGCACATTGCTTCCCGCCACGGCCAGTTTTCCTGGCTTCAGCAGACAGCACACCACTCTTCTATTTTGGAACTTTGCATTCAGCTATGAAATAGGATGATTTGGAAAAGAGCGGGGTGCACTTCCATGTTTCCACTGAAATTAATTTCCTTTGGAAAGATATGCCAGTGACGGTTTTTCCTAGAATACTGCTCTCCCCTCTTTTAATGAGCAACTTAAAAAAAAAAAAATTCATCCATATCGCCAAAATTCTACTGCCTCCATTTCTGCCTTCAAGCCTACCTCTTTGCTGACCCATCTGAAGTAGAGCTCTGATTGTGTTACTTTGCTTCTGTGGGTCCTTTGTTGCCCTTGTTGTGTTCCACTGTCCACAGAACAAACCTGATTTCTTGGCCTGGCATCTGTGCCCTTTACAATCTGACTATCTCCTGCTGCTCCCCTAATTGTTCCATGTTCCAAGCTGACTGTGCTCCTTGCCATTGCCCAAGCCCTGTCTGTGCCCTCTTCCCTCTGGGCCTACACGGCATGCCTTCCCTTTCCTCTCCATCTGTCACAGTTTTACCCTCATTCAAGGCCTTCCTCCTGTCTATCCTGTAGCCAGAAATTTCTCCTTCTCTGCACGTCAGTTGCACTTGGTTCGTATGGGTCTATGGCATTTGTTACATATTGATTCGTGTTTTATTATTCATGACTTGTGTTTCTCTTCTTCCTTGCTAGATTCTAAGTCCTTTCATAGCAGGGCCGGTGTTGATTTTAGCTCTGTATCTGGCATGCTGTCTGTGTCACAGTACTTAGCACACCACAAGCCCTTAACGAAATCTGCTGAATATGTTTAAAAACCTAGATTTGGCTATATTAATTTAGAAAAATAATTCTGTCTGCCTTTTGGTAATCTCAGTTAGTCGGACAGTAGCTTGAGGACTGCATATAAATTGCATTTATTCTTGCTGAATTAGAAAAGGAGACTGATGACTTCATTAAAATTTATACTTTAAAAAATATTTATGCAATTTTGTTTTTTATAACACCTGTGAGGCTTGTAGTAGCGTAGTCATTTTATTGCCTTTTGGCTGTGATTATACTGAGGTGAGGTTTGGTAAAAGGAGTCATCCAAGGCCACAGAACAGGCAGAGATAATACTGAGGCTGGAATCCAGGCTTCGTGAGGACAAAGCAAAGCATTGCATTGACTGTGCTAAGAATGAAATACAAATATGTTCATACACTGCTAAAGCCAATTAAGAAAGGCAATCCTATGGGTCAAAAAGTTTGGTTTACTGTAGACAGTATGCATAATGGACTATTCAGAAAATTTATCTTCTATGGGTATATTTTGACATTGCTGGCTCATCTGTATTATTTTGTTCTCTAAATAAGGACATGCCTGTAAGTCTAGTCATTAGCCTTCTGCCTCTGGACCACTCCAGTATCTCCTTCAGTGACCTACCCCCATCTCATGGTTTAAACTTTTGCCACTTCGCTGACTTTTCTAACATCTTGTTGTGGTGACCCCTTCCCTGATCTCCACCTCACACCTCTTATGGTTTACCAGAAGTTTCCACTTGGGGCTCTGACGTCTCTTTAAATACCTGATGTCTAAATCTGCTCTCTGACCAAACTTATCCCCTTTTCGATCAACATTTTCCCATCACCACTCTAATTATTCAAGTTTAAAATCATTGTCGTCTTTAACTTCTTCATTCTTCATAGTTTATCCATTATGTCTTATCAAGCCTTCCTTCAAAATGTCTGTCATGCCCATTTGAGACTCTCGAGCCTTTTTGGCAAGAATTGCATCTTTCTTCAGAGCCCTTCACCTCACATACATTCTTTTCTTTCTATTTCTGTCACCGCATTTTAATCTAGGGAATCTGTTACCTCATCTTTAAATAACCACTGTAATTAATAAACTTTGCCTGATTAATGTTTCTAAAATATAAATGGAAAGATGTTATTTCTCCACCCCACCCCCAATTCCACTGGTGTCCATTTGATTGGATAAAATCTATCGTCTTCATCCTGGCATACCAAATTTCTAACAACATGACCCAATAGATCATTTTATCTATAATGTATAATACATACTATGCTTCTCTATAGTAATTTTTGCCCCAGGAAAATGCTTCTGTTCACTTTCCCCGAATGTATCTTCCACTGCCTCAGTTTGGTCTCCAGTTTATTTATTTCTTTTTCCAGTCAACCTCTTTAGATTCTTCTCATTCTTCAAAGCCCAACTCATGTCTCTTCTTTTTGATGTGGCTTTTTCTGAATATTTAAATCCACATCTCTGAAGTTCTTTGGCCCTTCGTTATCTATACCTTTGCCACTCAGAGTGTTGTCAAATGATCAGCAGCATTGGTACCACCTGGGAGCTGGTTAGAAAACTAGGATCCAGGGCCAAATCACAGACCTGCTGAATCCAAATCAGTATTTTAGTGAGATGCCTGAAATGATTCATGAAAGTTGAGGCATCTGGTCTACTTCACTTAGACACTAGATAATACTTAATCATGCATTGATTTATATACTTATCAGCATTCTTCAAAATCCTTGAAGTTTAGAAGCCTGTACTATTGCTTTTGCATCTCTCTCAAACAATTTTATGGCAAAGCAGCCACTTAGTAAATAAACTTTAGTGTCTTTCCCTTAATTTTCCTATTAAGAGGGAAAAAATCCCTAAGACTCCTAGAAATTGAATATAAGCCTCGGTTGTTCTTTCAATGAAAAGAAGGACAATTGATTCCACCTGAAGTTGGCAAAGAAAGCAGTGACAAGTCTCTTATGTGGTGATCTCTTCATGTTCTTGCAGCTCCTTGGGCTCTCCCTCATTAAAACATTTTGCTCCTTGCATTACAGCTATATGTATGCCTTTCTTACCACCCAGACAGGGAGCTCCTTGAGGGCAGAGACTGTGTCTTAGTCACATTTTCATTAACAGCACCTCACCCATCACAATGTAGATCAGCAAATGTTTGTTGATTCAAATTAATAAATAGGTGGATCAATAACTTGTTATATGAATGAATTAGAGAGATTAAACCTAGCGCGCTACTGGATGTTTCTTACTGTTGTCAGCCAGTGTGTATTTACCACCATACTCTATACAACAGGGAGACTGAAGAGGCTCTCCAAACCAGAGATCTCTGCTTCATTATTTTCCCTCCATTGCTACGGTATTTTAATTTTTAAGGGCTAAAGATGAGAAATACAAAAGCTGAAAGTAGAAACAGGGAAGGAATGCAAGAATCTTAGGTGAAGAGTATATTACACTCAAACGACAATGACCTAAAGCCTCAAATGAAAAGAAGTTTTTCAACTATAAATGTTTCAATAATCACGTTACAAAGTGTTCTCTAACAAGTTCATCAAACAAAAAAGGAATGATAAGGTAAATGACTATAGAATGAAGTGGTGTTTATGCAGCTTGATGGTACACGTTATTTCACAATTTCATTTTGTGTCTGAAAAACATATGAGGATTTTCTGAGCTTAGTCGAGAAATGTCTGCATTGTGGCAAATGCTGTCCATCAAGGAAGCAAAGGGGAATCTGAGAACAGATAGTGTCACTATATTCTTCCAGTAGCCTAGATTCACAAAAGCCCAAAGAGTACAACAGTGTTATATACCCCTGCACGTACTTGTATTATTATTTAACTTTGCATAAAGGGTAGGGTCATGATTTTATAATTCTGTACGTAATTGATAATGCTCAGCACATAGAGTTTCAGCCTTATCTTCCCTTTCCTTTCCTTTTCCTTCCTCCTTTCTCTCTGGTATTCATTGAGTGATCAAGATAGAATATTAAGATATTCTATCTATAGAATAGAATATTTTATTCTAGTGTGATTTATTATATATGCTGGGGAGAAATCGTCAAAACAAAAATCTCTTCATGGAACTTGCATTTTAGGGGAGCAAAAACGACAATAAACAATAAGTAAAATATATAGTTAGATCACAATATGTACTGTAGAAAAAAACACTAGGGAAGGGCGTTGGGGTGTCGAGGAAGTATAAGGAGTCAGAGAAGACTCCCTTTGAGAAGGTGAGATTTATGAAAGAAACTGAAAGAGGTGGATTATGTAGCTACATAGGGGAACAGCATCCCTGAGAGTGGAACAGCAAGAGCAAGAGCCACGAGATGGGCATGTTTTGGAACGAACAGAGAACAGCAAAAGTTTCTTGGGTTTGGAATACAAGGAGCTTGGGGGAGGATATAGGAGAGATCAAATCAGATCTTACATTTTAATAGGATCTCTCTGGCTGCTATCTCGAGACAAGCCTGAAGGGGGATACAGGGTGGAGGCAGGACACCAATTAGGAGGCCACTGCAGTAATACAGACAAGAGATGATGGTAGCTTGATTTAGAGAGGCAGCAGCGGAAGAGGGAAAAAGTGGTCAGATTCTGGATGTATTCTGAGGGTAGAGGTGGCACATTTGTTGGTAATCAAATTTGGAGTCTGAGAGACCGAGAGGCATTCAGGACCCAGGCATTCAAGATTTTTGGCTGAGCAATTAGATAGATGTAATTGTTATCAAATGAGATGGGGGGAAGGCTCTGGGTGGAAAAGTTTTTGAAGGAAGATTAGGAACTTAGTTTTAGCCGTGTTGAGTTTGACAGGTCTTAGACAAGTGAAGATTTGAGGAGGCAGTTGGATATTTGTGGAAAGAATGAACAAGCAAGTTTTTAATTAAGTGTTCAACTCCCTCCAAGATAAATCAACATATTCCTCTAACTACTTCCTCATAATGCAAAGCATTTTGGGAAGTGGCATTGGAAGTTTGACCTTTCTGATCAAGACCAGTCCTGCCTGAATTCCAGACTTAGAGATCTGACCATCTGCTTGTCATCTCCCCTTGAATGTTCCCTTAGGCCCTTGACATGTCTAAAATGAATCTCATTCTCTTTCTTGCAAACCTGGTCTGCCTCTTTGTGAATGTGGCGAAGGGCACCACCAGACAAGCAAGTGGGAATCACACTTCATTCTTTCCATTTCCTTCTCCCTATGTCTATTGGTCACCAAATCTTATCAGCCTTACTTCCTTGCCATCTCTAGAATTCATCTCTCCCTTCTATCTTCAATGCTACATTTCTTTTTTTTTTTTTTATTGTATTCTTATCATGTTTTACCTGCATTATATGTCATTTTTTTCCTGCTTGGTTTCCCAGTCTCTAACCTATCCTTCACATAGGACCCAGAATGATTTTCTAAAATGCAATTGTGTCCATATTACTTGCTTAAAATCAGTGGTAGAGCTTGGTCTACATGGACCATCATGATCTGGCCCTGCTTATCTTTTAGATTTACTGCTCTACACACATGCACACACCACTTCCATCCATTAGCCATATTGAACTACCTGTAGTTAATTGATTTACTTATTTAAATTTTAAATATAAATGGAGTGCTTCTTATGTTATAAGCACTATGCTAAACTCTGAGGATACAATGCTGGATGGGGCAGACTTAGTTCCTGCTCTCACGAAACCACACTTTCTCAATTTCCATGCCTTTGCTCTCTGATCCTTCTGTCTTGAATTTACCACTGCCTTCCCCTCTCTCCACCCCACTGCCGTTTAGAGAACACCAACTCACCTTTTTAAGATTCAGCTCACGTCATATCCTTGTATTAGAACTTTTCTTAACCTTCTCTCTTTTAAAAACGTTTTCTCCCTCAAAAGGTATTATTGAATAACTTAATAGCTCTAGAAGCAAGGATATTGCTACATACATTCTGGGTTCATTTCAGAATATTATATTCTATAGTAGGAGATTACAGCTCAAGGAATAGGATTTTCTTTTTGATCCCAGGAGGTAGAAAAGCCTCTTTTTTCTGGATTTTTCCCTTTGTCCTTAGACTTCACAAATGGGGTAAGTAATTGTTAACTTGCTACAGAGTGAGTGAATTCAAATACACTGGATTATACATACAATGGCTGCTCCAGAATATTTATGGTGGGGCCTTAGAGGTGCTGACCTTATTGTAGGGTAGGGGTGCTGGGGAACTTGTCTTAAAGCTAAATCTGCATAGCAAGCTCATAATTTTTATTTAGATTAACATACGTATATTTGAAGTAGCTTGGTGGGGGACTGATAAAGATGGGGGTTAATGACTCCCTTTTAAGCCATCCCAGAAAGATGGTGGAATGATTGCCTTCTATACACCTGCCCATACTTGCTGATCTGCCCTTGTTTGCAGTTCCTAGAGGAGGTACATGGCTTGGGGAACAAAATACATAGGGATTCAGCACATGTAAATAGGCAGGGGTGAGAGAAAGGAGTGGGTAATAAGGGTGAGTACAAAGAAAAATAACTACCTTTCTCAGTGGTCTGTACCCAGCACCTAGGGGGTGTTTCAGCATGTTAGTGAGCATTTTCCTCAGGCTGAGAAATTCTTGAAATTCTGGTCACAAACTCTATCTATATCTCTTCTCTCTTCTCTTTTCCTCTCTCTGTCTCTCCATTTCCTTATCTCTCTATGGATATTCACACATGCATACATTTAGATGATTTTAGTAAGCTCCACTGGGAAATATCTATATTTTATGAATACATAACAGCACTAAAACCAAAAGTTTTAGGAAAAAAGACCAAAAGAAAACACCTTTTGGTTCTCTTTCCTTTAACTTACTCATAAGCTGCACATGGCATTGTAGCTTATAAGGAAGCTATAAAACTGGACATCTGATACTTTCTCCCTCA
Organism: Pteropus alecto; assembly: GCF_000325575.1. NCBI lineage: Eukaryota > Metazoa > Chordata > Mammalia > Chiroptera > Pteropodidae > Pteropus > Pteropus alecto. Next base: position 9,260,359 of record NW_006437736.1, on the reverse strand, counting down.
TGTCTAGCGTGATTAGACAGTCAACATTCTGATTACCACTGCTGAGCTTTTAAAAAAATAACACGAAGTCACAGACCCCAAATCAGTACAGTAGAGTTAACCTTCCATGATAACTGCTGGCATGTTTGATCACACGTATGTACCCACACATGTGCACACAGATACACACATCTCAACATTCTAACCAGATTCATCTTTTCCTTTTCTATTGTACTGAACATTGAAAAATAATATTTCATCAGTGATTGTCAATCAGAGTTATAAAATCATATGAATACATTTATAAGCTATAAATGTTTTAAATAATTTATGAAGGACATAATTCACTGCATAGAACTAGCACAGTCACTGTTTAATTTATTTAGTGATGCCTACTCTGTTATTACTTAAAATATAGTTACATCTACATGTAGCTGATTATTTATTAATTTGCCACAACATTTAGACATATCAATGAGCCACCTTATAAATTAAAATCACATTGAGTAAGAGGACTATCCTGATTATGAAGACTTATTATGAAGACTTATGATTATGAGTGCCTTGTTTAATAATTATAATGGCTTAGTGACTCCTATGCTTATACTGTAACAAAAATTGCACCTTTAATGATTTGGGAAGGGATAGTATGTAGCAAATAGACAACAAAGAAGTGTTGATTCTGAAGCTTTAAATTAGATTCCTATTGATTTGAAGTATGAAATTTCCTTGTTATAAACATTTTCGTGGTTCTCAGTCTCTATTACTACAGGTTAGCGATTTTACTGGTTGTGCATAAGAGACAGATTAAATGCCAGGGTATGGACATAGCCAGAACTCAACACTGAGGTCTTGAACTTACTACCGAGATTGCAAAGTTCTTCCCTGCCTCTGCTCCATCTCTGTTCAGGAAGTCAAGCCACAGATTTCTGTTTGTGTCTCAGACACATGCCAAGCTAAAGATAGGGTGATCCTGCCTCTTATCTGGTCAAGGCTGGGTGGCATGTGTCTCTTCCCACAGTCCCTTAGCCAAGATTTAGACATCTGCTCCAAGGACAGTCATTCGGGCAGGAGCACCTACTGGATAACAGGAGTCAGATTCATTTATTCATTCTGTCACTCAAAAGATATTTACTGAGTACCCAAGTGACAGGCATTGTTCCAGGTGCTGGGAATACAGTAGTGATCCTGACTTCAAGGACTTCCATTACAATGTTGCTTAGGTTCAAATACTGACTATACCTCTTAACCTTGGGCAAGATGTTTTGCTCTCTGAACTTCAGTCTCCTAATTTGTACCAGCTGGATATTCACACATGTATACATTCACACATGTATACATGTATCCTCTCTGTTGGGAGAATTAACTGAGGCAATATATATAAAACACCCAACGTTGTGCTCACCATATCGCAAATGTCAGTTACTTTTATTGTTGAGCAAAAGTCAGATGCAGGCCATTTTTCCACCATGAATTTAATTGGTCGCAAATGTGATCTGTTAGTTGAAATGACTCTGACTCACTATGCTTTTGAGTCTAGTCTGAGCATCATTTACAACACAGCAATGACCGGGCGACAATGAGGATATTATTACTGTCTTCCTAATAATGTTTTGCCCTTCAGGTTACACACATGAAATGAATATCCGCGCTCCTTTTTCTTCAGGCCACTGAGAATAAGAATGTAAGATAACTTTTCTAAGAGTTGTGACACAGCTATGAGACACAAAAATGGAAAGGAAAAAAAAACCCAGGATAATATTTAGTAAATGTTAAAGTGGCGACATTAGAGGCCTTGGGCCAAGGAAGTTTAAAGAGTAGAATTCCTTGTGCTAGAAGAGGTTTCACTTCATCTCATCCTTGAAAGAACCTGAGAAAAGGAAATGGGAATCTGTTTGGTTGTAAAAATCTAACTATTGAGCTGTGTGATATTCCCAAATAGCTGTTAGTTGAATCAAAAACCCTGAGGCACTTTCAAGGGTTAAAATGAAGACTCTAAATTGATCACCTAAATTATGTACTATTTATCAAAACGCCTGGACAGCTGTCCAGGTTGGAGATTGGTTAATAGCAAATGCCGTACCAGCCTGGGAGTGCTGATTTGTTTTCCTATGTTAGTAGCTGGGCCTCATCTGAAAGACGTTGTAGGGCATCACCAAACTATCATCTACAGACTAGAGGCAGGGTGGGCACTAAAAGCTATTCAAAGGATATTTGTGGGAAAACAAGAGGTGGAACCAGAGAGCTTGTGGGGGAAGGCATAGGAAGTGCCAGTTCCAGCTGCATCCCAAAGACATTCAACAAGGAGAGAAGCTGATTCAAAATGGGACCCTGACACTTAACAGTGTCTCATGAGGTTCGGAGCACAGTTGGAAGAATCACCTGGAGAGTCAAAAAAAATGATATTGTCCATCTCTTACCTATACACTAACTCCATGAGTGTCTCTGGGTCTGAAACCTAGCCTTGGTCTTTTTAAGAAAGCTCCCCAGATAATTCTGAAGTAGCCAGAGGTAAAAACCCCTGCTTTAGGTCAGTAGTTCTTAAAGTGTAGTCTCCACACCAGTATCCTCAGGGCATTTGTAGAAATGCAAATTCCAAGGCCCTACCTCAAACCTACTAAATCAAAAAACTCTGGGGATGGGACTCAGTAATCTGTGTTTTAAGAAACTCACTCAAATTTGAGAACCAATGTCCTAGATAAGTCATATCAGACAAGAAAATCAGGAAGGCGGTTAGGCCGAAATGGCTCAGGTTAGAAGTCACTGTGGTTCCCTTTCGTACTGATAGAAAAGAATTGAAAATATACGTATCTCATTCTCATACAGTCTTAGAGAAGGGAGAGGGGATTTATCTCTCTCAAAGCTCTTAGGAAGGAATCAAAGACCTCTTGGTTCTGACTGGGTCATATGATTTCAAATAAAATGCGGAGACTAACAGTGGGAAGCTGTGTGACCACCATGAAGGACAGTTGGCCCTGATACTTAGGAGAGAGGGGCGTGGGGAGGGCAAGGGCTTCCCAGACCAGGAAAGAATAACTTAAAAATAAAAAAGAAAAGAAAGTCATTAAAACTAAACTTTGCTTTGCAATGTGTGTTGTTTATTTATTTATTTTTTTGGTGGTGGGAGTGGGAGTGGGGCAGAGCGCTGATACGTTAATAAAACTGAATAATGTCCCTTGTACTAAGTTTTCAGTACGAGATGAGAACTGCATAAGAACACGTTCTAATGATGCGTTGGTTTTCTCACAGTCACATCCAGCCCCCAGAACATTCTCCAGCAGCACCCACACTCTCCTGCCCTAGTGAATAAACCTGGAACAAAGCTGAAAATCTGAGCTGCTGCCGCCCAGATGGTGAAGGCTGTGCTGTGAATTGTATTGTAACCTGACTCTGTTGCTGATTTAAACGGGAATGCAGGGAAGTCACTGAGCTTTTCTGGCCTTTAGTTTCCTCAAGTAGAAAATGACAGAGACTACCCAGATGAACTGAAATATTAAAGTGATCTGCACAGGACTGGGAGGAGGGCCAGGTGTCACAGCCAAGAAAGATGGATGAAAACTGCACAGACTATTGGTGTCATCTCCTGGTAAATGGACATGACGAAATTTAAGCTGAAACATTGAGTTTAATTATCAAACATGGGCCAAATACTTTACATGTACTTTAAATTTAATACTTTACATTTTTTGTTGTTTATTTTAATGATCTTTTTCCACTTATACTCTCTACAAAAATACTGCCTTTACAAATCAATAACAAAAATAAACCAAATGAACCACTATTGATGAATCACATTATATAAATAAGTAAAGAACCTCAACCAAATCCCAGATAATTGATTCTGTGGAACAGAAATATCTTTTTTGCTTACTTTTAAGTTCACTTTATGAGAAAACAAATACCACATGGGAGCATTATTTTAAACACAAATTACGTTTAAGAGAAAGTGTTTAGTAAACTTTCTGGGGCTATAAATTAATTACTAATTTCATTGGAATTAAGGCTGTGAAATGCATTTCTGGAAATTATTGTTCAGAGACATGCTTCTAATACTTTATAAGATAGACTTCACTGGGCTCGGAGAGAGAAATGGAATCCTACTCAGTGTACTTGTTATCAAACTGAGGCTACTCAATGACCCAGGCTCATTCTACCTAACTATATAGCCAGCTTTTCTGGATTTACAAAATATGAGATTTGGGGAAAGAAAATAAGAAACAATGAGTCATTCACACAAACATGTAACTAGCAATTTAAATTGGTATTCAGACCTTCTGCTCTTTACATCTCTTCTTTTGTTCAGTCCCATTCCAGCCTCTGAAACTTTCTCAGGTATTATTTATTCATCTCAGTACTCTGTTCAATCCAGTTAATGTTATGTTCGATTACTGTCTGTTTCTCTAATGGAGTTTCGCTTTCAAGACTAGTAACAACTCTTTTCAATACATATTTACATTTTTTCATTTCTTCATGCAAGTTCGTTCGTTCGTTCGTTCGTTCGTTCCTCCCTCCCTCCTTCTCTCTCTCTCTCTCTTTCTCATTCTATTTTTCTTTAATTGCTTTACGTATGTATGTATATATGTTTGTTTATTTGTTCATTATATTTTCAAGCTTTTACTCTGGTCTTTCTTTTCTCCATGACACCTCTTCTCACACTTAACGATATTCTCTAGAATGCTGTTAAATTTCCTTTTATTTATACAAACGACTATATCACAGAAGGGGCCATTCGGGCATGCCAATATCAGCCTGCTTTGAGCTGGCAGAGTTTCTGGCACATAGTAGGCCCTCAGTCAATATCTGTTCAATGACTGGATGAATGAAAATATAAATGACATCAGTATACTTCTAGTACAATCTTAAGCAAAATTATGAACTAATAACTTCCACCCCTTCAAATGTGTGTCAACTTAATTTTTTTTCTATTAAACCACTTTACTGAGGTATTATTGACAAAAAGTTATACATATTTAGTGTATACAATTTGATGAGTCTGGAGATAAGTGTACTTCTGTGAAACCATCACCATCTATGCCATAAATGTATCCATCACCTCTAAGTGTCCTTCCGCCTTCTTTATTATTATTATTATTTTGTAATAAAAATACTTAACATAAGATCTACCTTCTTAGCAAATTCTTAAGTATATAATATAGTATTGTTAACTACAGGCACTATACTGTACAGTAGATCTCATATAACTGAAACTTTGTACCCTTTGACTAATAACCTCCCTGTTTTCCCTTCCCTTAGCCTCTGGCAATCACTGTTCTACTCTTTGCTTCTATAAGTTGGACTATCTTAGAGTCATCATATAAGTGGTATCATGGAATATTTTTTCCTTCTGTGTGTGGCTTCTTCCACTTGGCATCATGTCCTCCAGGCTCATCTCTGATATTGCAAATGGCAGAACTGTCTTCTTTTTAAGGCTGAATAATATTCCACTGTACGTATATACTACATTTTCTCTATAACTTCTGTTGATGGACATAGAGGTTATGTCCACATCTTGTCTATTGTAAATTGGGCTGCAATGAACATGGAAGTGCTACCAACTCTTTGAGATCCTGACTGGATATATATCGAGAAGGAGGATTGCTGGGTCATGTGATAGTTTTATTCTTAATTTTTTGAGGAACCTCCATGCTGTTTTCCATAGCAGCTACATCATTTTGCATTCCCAAAAATAGTATACAAGGGTTCCAATTTCTCCACATTCTCACCAACACTTGTCTTTTCTTTTTTAAAAATAACAGCCATTCTGACAGATGTGAGTTTTGATTTGCATTTCCCTGGCAGTTAATGATATCAAGCACATTTTCATGTATCTGCTGGCTAGCTGTACATCTTCTTTGGAGAAATGTCTATTCAAGTTCTTAGCTCATTTAAAAATTTTTTTTTTAATCTGTTAGGTTGTGGGAGTTCCTTATATATTTTGAATATTAACCTTTTTCAGATATATAGTTTGCAAATATTTTCTTCCATTTCATAGGCTGTTTTGCTTTGTTGATTTTTTTTCTTTGCCGTGCAGAAGATTTTTAGTTTGATATAATCCCACTTGTTTATTTTTGCTTTTGTTGTCATATTCAAGAAATCATTGCCAAGACAAATGTCATGAAACCTCTCCCTGTGTTTTGTTCTAGAATTTTTATGTTTTCAGGTCTTACATTTAAGTCTTTAATCCATGAGTTGATTTTCGTGTATGGTATAGGAGTCCAAATTCATTCTTTTTTATGTGGATACCAGTTTCTCAAGACAATTTATTGAAGACACTATCATTTCCCCATTGTTCATTCTTGGCATCCTTGCCAAAGATCAGTTGACAATATTTGTGTGGGTTTATTTCTGGGCTCTCTATTTGTTCCATTGAATTCTGTCTGTTTTTATATCCATACTATACTGTTTTGATTACTGTAGCTTTGTATTATCTTTTGAAATTAGGACATGTGAGTCCTTTAACTTTGTTCTGGCTCAAAATTGTTTTGGCTCAAATTTGTGGTTCCATATGAATTTTAGAATTGTTTTTTCTATTTCTGTAAAAAATGCCATTGGGATTTTTATAGGGATTGCATTGAATCCCTATAAAAAGATGACTTTAGGTACTATTTTAGGTACTACAAACATTTTAACAACACTAATTATTCCAATCCATAAACATGTGATGTCTTCCCATTTATTTGTATTTGCTTTAATTTCTTTGATCAGTGTTTTATAGTTTTTAGTGTATAAGTCACCTTCTTGGTTAAGTTTATTCTTTAGTATCTTATTTTTATTTTTTGAACAAATAATATAAATGGGATTGTTTTTATAAATGAGATTGTTTTCTTAATTTCCTTTTTTGGATTACTTGTTTTCAGTATAGGAATGCAATTGATTTTTATATGTTGATTTGTACCCTGTGGTTTTGTTGAATTCATTTATTAGTTCTAATTTTTTTTAATGTGTATCGATTCTTTAGGGTTTTCTACATATAAGATCATGTCATCTGCAGAGATAATCTTACTTCTTCCTTTCTTATTTGGATGCCTTTTATTTCTTTTTCTGGATCTGGCTAGTACTATGTTGAATAGAAGTGGCAAGAATGGGCATCTTGCCTTGTTTCAGATCTTAGAGGTAAAGCTTTCATTTTCTCCCCATTGAGTATGATGTTAGCTGTGAGCTTTTGATATGTAGGCTTTAGTATGCTGAGGTAAATTCCTTCAGGTTAACTTTACTGATTTTTAAAAATTGAATCTCTACACTACCGTAGGGCAAAGATGTATTCAGGTTTTAATATAAGAGGTAGGAAATTTGTGAACTGCTATTGTAGGTGGGGAGTGAGTACATAAAAAAAACCACCAATTAGGGTGTAAGCTCCTGGGAGATGCAAATATTTTCATCTGTTTCATTCTGCTATATGCTCTGTGACTCTAACAGTGCCTGGCCGAGAGTGGATGCTCAACAGGCATATACAGAATGACTACAAATTGATTACTTTCTATGAGCCATGTTACCGCTTCCTGAAAAGTTAACCATTACTGAGAAGACATCACTTCTGGACATACTATGACAACTGCCACAGCTTAGTAGCAACATTTTAAATCTAAAGTCCATGGGCCTCCAGAGGTTGGGTTTCAAAGAATCTGTTAACTCCTGAAATTATATGTGGTTTATGGAGAGAGAGTCCACAGATTTCTTAATATTTACAAAGGAAGGCATGACCCACCTCCTCCTCTTCACCTCCCCCGCTCCCGCCACCAAATTTCAGAACCAGGGTCTGTGACAAGAGTCTGCACTGTGAGAGTAATTAAGAAGTCATGATAAACAGAAGCTTTAGTCAGGCAGGTTTGGGCTGACACTTCAAGTCTTCCCCTTGTGGTTGGGTGACCTTAATTACACTCTAAAATTTCTCTTAGCTTTGCTTTTCTTTTCATGAAATGAGGATGATATGACAAATCTCTAGACTTAGCAGTGGAACTCGAACTTGAATCTAAATATTTCTGTCTCTAAAGCTCATGTTCCTAACAACTATTGTCTTGCCATAATTAAACAAGGTAGTAGATGTGGAAGTGCTTTGCGTAGAGTAGACACTCAGAAAATATTTGTTAAAGCAACAACAAAAAAAGACAAATAACCAAGAAGAAAAAGCCACCCTAGAAATTCCTCTTTGTCTGATGAAGGAATGATCAAATTCAAAATATGTTTGTCATTGTGACTACAAAACCAACTCCAAAATTTGGGAAAGAGAGGGTATAAACTTTTGTAAGTTTGGATAAATATGGAGTAAGGGGGTTTCAGTGAATCTGGGGTAAGCTTATGACATAGTTTTGACAGGGAATGGAGAACTAGGCTCACCTAACAATAAAATGAAGGGCTGTGTGAGTCTTCTAGGCTTTATAAACAGAATTTACTCTTGGAACATTTATGCCTAGATATACAGAACTCCTATTCTGTTAGGATACAGCAGGTGTCATGGTCCTATGTTAGTTATGGTTGTCCCTCTGCCTGAACAAAAAGTGAAGGAACGGGCCATCATGGAACAGAGGAGATCCAGGTATTGCTCATTTCCAGAAGAGGAATGATCTCACTGCTTAACAAAGAGGAGGCTTGCTTGGCTCTCTCAGGTGATTTCCTGGTAGTTAGGAACAGAGACGTGACTCAGGGATGAGTTGTTTCATTGCATTGCTCTGACAATTAGGTTTGCTTATCTTGAAATAATAATCTTATTCATTGACTTTGACATTTTCTCAAAACCTTTTATGGTTTTAAGATGTGTTTATTCAGTTGGGCTGGAGAATGAACGATATCATCTTTGTTCCTGTGTCAGATTCAAGCAGTGTTCATCAAGTGGATACTCTGTGTCAGGCCCATACGTTATTTCATTTAAGACTCATAACAACATGGTAAGGTCGACTGTATCATGATCTTCATTCATCAGATAAGGAAACAGAGGCTCAGAGAAGTTAGCAAGTTGATAATATTGCCTGACTGCACACAGCTACTGAGTGGTAAAGCTGAGATGCAAACCCCGGGTTTCTGAGTCCACTTTCTATCACAGCCAGAAGAAGATCAAAGCAAGTAGTAAAGACAATATTATAAAGATAAGTCTGGACTTGCCAAGAAACACCTTTAATGCTATGTAATAGGAAGGCTGGTATTAGCTTGATATGGTATCTCTTAGCATCATCTGCTCCTACAATGAAGCCTACATACTCCTCATGATCTCCTCTGGTGATCCTAATGAAGTCTAAAGTCATTCTAAGTATTTTCGGAGAACAGGTGAAAACTGTGAGTGTGCAATGCTATTCCAAAATTATGCGGGAACCTGGATTTTCTTGTTTTATTTTATAAAGCAAATGTATGGTCACGAATAATAGTTTAACATAGACCTAAACATTTCTTGGCATCCATTTTTTTTTGGTCTGGTAACATGGACATCTGTGTAAAACATCCAATGCTTGTATAGAGGAAAAGTAAGAGGAAAATGAACTTTTATTGAGTAGTTAATATTTACCAGTCATATTTACGTACTTTATCTCTTTAAATCCTTGGGAAATTCCTGTAAGTTGAGTCGTATTAGATTTGTAGACAAAACGAAAAGCAAAGAAATAAACAAAATGTTCATTGGGGTCAAGTTAGTTACCCGACGTCACAGAGTTGAGACATGGCAAAGCTGGGATTTGAACCCAGATCATGTCTTTTTCATTCTGTCATGTTGCCATACCAGATGATAGGAGCCACAGCAGGTGATGTGAGCACTGTGGAATGTACACAAAAATGACCTTTTAAGGTATTTCCACCTGTACCTTTCTTGGGGCAGGTACATAAGAATGTCAGAGTTGGAGAGCCTTCATAGATTATGTAGTCCATCTCTTGATTTTATAGGTGAGAAGAGTATACCTTAACTATGAGTTCTTAACTCAGAAAAGTAAAGAAAATTGTTTAAGGTCACAGAGCAAGGACAAGCATCTTTGTTTTTAAGTCCCAGCTCAGTAGTGTTTTTGTTACATCGGTTTGAGTAACCATTAAGAACACGGGCCTTAGAGTGACACCATCTGGCTGGATGATTGGGGAAAGTTACCCAAACTCTCTGGCTCTCAGTTTATTCAACTGTAATATGAAGATAACAGTACTTTATAGGGTTGAATAAATGATCCAAGTGCTTAGATTAGTGCTTGCCCCATAATGAATAATATTTGTTAGCTACCATTATCCTCACCTTGTCTCCCAAGGCCTACACCTAGTGTAGTACCTCTGGAGTGGCTGAATCAAAGGAGAAATAGTATACACGGTATAAAAATGCCAACTTTTCCTTAGGAGAATCATAAAGTTGTTTCCCTATAGAGATGGTGGGAAGATGGCACAGAAGCCACAGAGTATATTCCACAGGGACTAGACACCTGAGAATTTGTGAGGGCTGGAGGTCTAGGCAGACTTCATAGGCTGATCTCAGATAGAGTAAATCAGACAGCCAAGGAGTGCAAACCAACAGTCACCCTGGCAGAGCTGTGATAGGAACTGAAGATAACCTTCCACTCTGAACCTGGATAATCATTTCCCCTCTCCCTCCCCCTGAGTTCCTTCCTGCTTTCTCGCCTTCCTGCCTCCTTCCTTTCCTGTTTTCAATTCACCAAATGCTTTCTGAGTGACTACTATATGCCAGGCAGTGGTATAATGTTGCATAAAATATAGTATCTACGCTTGGAGTTTACTTTCTAGTGGGGGAGACAGGTAATAAACACAGACAGTAACATATAATATAGTGAAAAGTGCTATGAAGGGGTAGAAAGTAATGGGGGGTACAATTTTTGTTTTTAGTGGTCAGGGGTGCCTCTCTGAGAAGGTAGTATTTGAGTAGAGACCTGAATGAAGTGAAAAAATCAGCCATACGACTGACTATCTGGAGAAAGAAAATTTCAGACTGAGGCAAAAGTGAACATGAACTTGTGGTGAGGGAGAGTTGGATGTGATTTGCAGAATAGCAAAAAGGCCAGTGTGGTTGAAACACAGAGAGCAGGGTGTGCAGAGAAGGACCAGGCTATCTAGTGTCTGCAAACTGAGGCAAGTAGAATGAAATGATGGGGAATCTTCATTTGTCCACCAAACCATGTTCACTCTGGGGTCATACTGAGTAATTTAAGCAGCTTCCAAAGCATGTTGTTGGAAATTACTTTTTTATGCAAATAAATGAAGGGTGGATACTTTTAAAATGATATAGATTAGCCAACTTCTGTGTGCCAGAAGTGAAAAATAATTGAAGCTATAAAGAAAAAAAAGAAGGAAATGTATTTGATGTGCTCCATGTACCTGATATTCAGATCATGTTAGTGACATGTTATATATATATATTACACTATTGACTGGTGTTTAACTCAAGCTGAGGAACTTATTCCTAAAGCAGCAGACTGGAGGACCTGAGTGGGGGGTGGGGTTGTGGCTGGGCAGAAGTGAATTCAGATAGGGACGCCCCAGAAGTGTAGTTACTAAGAGTGGGCATGCTGAGTCCAGTCTAGATACTTCTGGAGGTCCTTGGGAAAATAGTTACTTGAGTATCCTTGATTTTTTTTTTTCATTTGGTTTCAGAAGATGCAACAAAGAGATAGTGCCTAGGTTAACCTTTCTGGTGAGAGATATTTAACTTAAGGATCTTGTGTAGGCAGGAGATTTTGAATCAAAGTGAAGCATGTATAAAATAGACTAAAATTGAACCTGGTTAGGTGCTCTTTTTTTTTCTTTAATTACAAAGATACTGATTGGATATACCCACCAAACTGAGGGTGTTGGGAGAGGAGAGGCCACTGTGACAAAGTCTTATATTAAAAACAAACAAACAAACAAACAAACCTCAGGGTCCAGCAGACACATTTCAGATAAATAAAGACTGGAGAGTGTACTTTATGTAAGTGCCACAAAATATTACTAGCAAACAGATGCACATGCTCAGGAAAATATTTATTATCAAAATGAAAGCATGGAAAGTCTTGTATTAAATCATTCATTTTGATAAACAGCAGATTGAATTGATAAATGTTCTCAATTAGAAAAGTTGTTTATTTGTAGTTGAGATTTAAAACTTTTTAAATTTATTTTTTGTTTTGCCTTAAAGTAATTAGCTATTAGAACTACTAATAGCTAATTATCTTTTCATGTCAGGTATACAATGGCTTCAAAGTCAAGACAAGGTTGGATAGTAAGGAAATGAACAAAGAAATTGAATGGAAATATTGACATTTCTCAACTGATCGATGAAAGCATTTCAGCATGTATGAGCATCTTTAGCTAGTGATAACACAATGGAACTAAATAATGTAAGCAAAAGAGACAGCATCACTGGCTATTCATGGTATGTATTCACTGTTGAACAATAAAATTCTGAGAGGCAAAAGTTTAAAGTGAATGAAAATTATCAGTTCTAATATTTGAAAATTCAGGATCTCAAAATATTTTCAGTATGCTTTCTTTGCCCTAAATGTAAAACTTAAAATTATTTGATTAAGAAAATCTTTTTCAATGTTTTGAGAAATTTGCATTTCACTGCAAAGACGGAACACAGTATCCCTGGCTGAGTTATTTTCTGTAGAAGTCAGCGCCGTTTTGTGGTATATGATTAGCACATTCTAAAGGCAAAGATTCCAAAAAGTTTAAATTTAGTTGTGAAAAACTGAAGGCATTTATCCATTCACATGTAAACATGAAAATGCAAGCTTCACTTTCAGTGCGTTTAAATGCCACATATTTAAAGGAAACTCTACAAAATGTGATCATCAAGCTCTGATTCCATATTTAGAAATCAAAATTAAAAAAAAGGCTGGCCTATAATTAGTGAAACAGTCATATATGATACCAAAAAATGGCTGCCATAAAAAGACAAAAATCTCTTATGCTTTGAGGAAAGTAAGATGCCATTTTTGATGAATACTGTAGGTCAGTAGAAATTGGAGAATCTAAGTATAGCAATTAAGTGTTCATATCACCTTAAAATTCAAATACCAGTTTATGGTTTATGTACATATAGTCAATAGACATTATTGGTAGCTTAAGAAAGAATTGGGTGACTGATAATTGAGAGATTGAGATAGATTCAATAATATTCAAAATACAGTTATAATTGATGAATTCATCAAAATGGGACACATTATAGCATATAGGAGAAAAATCAAATACCTATAAAGAACTTAAATTCCCATACTGGGGAAAGTATAGACCAATTTGTTTTGTTTTGTTGTATCTATGTCTTTATATTTAAAGTAGATTCTTTTTAATAGACAACATATAGTTAGGTACTGTTTTTAAACATTTTTAATGCCATTTTTGTCTTTTAATTTTATTTAATGTAATTATTGATATAGTTGAATTTAAATCGATTATCTTCCTATTTGTTTTCTATTTATTTCATCTATTCTTGTTCCATTCTCGCTGAGTTTCTGTTTTATTTTGGATAAATGGAGTAATTGTTTTAGCATTCCATTTTATTTCCACTGTTAGCTTATTATGTATACTATTTTGTTTTGTTTATTTACTTTTAGTTCTTGGCCTAAGATTTATGCATTTGAAATTTTATGCATTTTTAATTTACAGTCTATCTTCAAATAAAATGCCACTTAATGCATAACGTATGACCCTTATGACAGTATGATTCCATCTCTCATTTTTCATTCAAATATCATACGTTTCACTTCTATGTATGTTAAACTTCATGATACATTGTTATTATTTTTGCTTTAAACAGTTAAGTATGTTTTTAGTAAAATTTTAAAATCAGAAAAAGGATTTCATATTTACCCATTTGTTCACCATTTTCAACACTTTTCATTTCTTCGTGTAGATTTGATTATCTGCCTGGTATCATTTTCTTTCTAAAAGAACATCCTTTAACATTTCTAAAAGTGTAGGTGTGCTAGAAATAAATTATCTCAGATTTTGTTTGCCTAAAAAAGTTTTATCTCACTCTTATTTTTGAAGGATATATTTCTTTGATATAGCATCTAAATTGACAGGTTTTTTTTTTTTTTTTCAAAAATTTAAAGGTGTTTGTTCCATTGTCTTGTGGTTTGGATAGTTTATGACAAGAAACCTGCAGAATATTTAATCTTTATTCCTCTAAATACAGCGTGTTTTTTTTGCCCCCCCGCTGGATGCTTTTAGAGTTTTAGCGGTTTGATTATGCTGTGCCTTGGTGTGGGGTGTGTGTATGTATTGTGTGTATGTTTATCCTGCTTGGGTTTTGTCGGATCTGGGTTTATAGTTCTCATATCAATTTTAGAAGATTTGATGGCCATTATTTAGTCAAATATCTCATCCTCATTTTTTAACATATATATAATTGGAAAAAAATACACATATGTTAGTCTGCTTGATATGCCACAGGTCACTGAGGTACTGTTAATTTTTTCACCATTCTTTTCTCTAAACATTTCATTCTGGATGATTCTATTGCCACGTCTTCGAGGTCATGGACTTTTTTCTTTTGCAGTGTCTAACCTGCTCTTAATTCCGTACAGTAAAATGTCAGATATTACATCTTTTCATCTCTAGAAATTTCATTTGGGCTTTTAAAAATATCATTTATTTCTGTCCTCATGTTTATGTTTTCTTTTAAGTATTGTACCTAGTGATTCTATGTCTATGTCTGCTAGTCCCATCATCTTTGTCATTTCTGAGTCTGTCTCTATGAAATGATTTTTTTTATCCTGGTGATAATTTTCACATTTTCTTGTCTTTTGGATTGTCTAATAATTTTTTGATAGGATGCTGAAGATTAAAAATGCTACATTGTTGTTCGTCTGAATTTTGACTTCCTTAAAAATGTTGATTTTTATCTTGGCAGGCAGCTAAATTGTTTGTTAGTCAGTTTAATTACTCTAAATCCCTTTAAAGCTCTGCTAGAGTGGGTCTAGAGTAGTCTTCTCATCTTTACCATTAAGGTGTGATCCTTTGGGGGTCTCTACTTAATATCCCTGGTAATCATACTGACTGCTCAGAGATCCAATGTCTTCCCACTCTGTACAAGTTCTGGGAATTGTTCTTCTTACAAATCTCTGGTTTTATTTTGTCTGGCTCATGGAATTTACTCATGCATGGCCTATTACTCAGCATGTACTAGGCAGATTTTTGGAACTTTTTTTTTTTTCCACACAGCACTTTACTTTCTAGATCTCTGCTCTGCAACTTCTAGTCCCAGCCTCCCCAAACTCTGATTTCTGTCTTCTGAGTCAGCAAGGAAGTCAAGGAAGCCAAGCTCTTTTGGGTTACTCTTCCCTTTGTACATAGTCCATAAATTACCCCCAAGCAGAAATCTGGAGGAATTGTAGAAATTACTTTATCTGTTTCCCTTCTCTCAGATATTGTAATCCTATGCTGCCTGTAGTCCAATATCTGAAAATAATTACTTCATATATTTTGTCCAGTTTCTAATGGGAGGTTAAGCACAGATCTTAATACTCCATTATGGCCAAAAGCATTATCCCAAGTCTATTTTAAACACTCTTAGACCAAACAATTCCTACAGAAACCATGAGAGTGTAAATGACTATATCACAATTCTTAAAGAAAACTCTTGTCCAGTTAATGTCAAATGGAATATTATTTAAGCAAGTTGATTTTGATAGTCTTTGTCTCTTGTTAAAAGAGGCTACTTCAATTTTCTGATATTGAAATGAATACTCCAAAGGGGCATTTGATATGAAATGCTAGTTAATCATCCGTTATCAACCACTAATTAAACAGCTCCTTCATGGAGAGAACTAAACTGGGCTTTAGGTACAGTAATTTGTTGCAGGGGCCATTGCATTAATTTTTGATAGAGAATTGTATGGGGTAATTATAAGAAAAAAGAAATTGGATATTTCAAAGATTTAGACACTGAGATAATGGGAATGTGATATCAAACATGAATCAATAAAGTAGTTTTTATTAAATATCCATTAAATACAAAGAACTCTTACAAAATATATGTAAATTTAAAAGTAGTGATTCTCAAACTTTAATGTGGAAACAAATCACATGAGATTTTGTTAAAATGCAGATTCTAATTGAGGTAGCCTGAGGTGGGCCTGTTTCTGCATTTCTAACAAACCCTAGGTGATGCCAATGCTTTCTGCTCTGCCCACTGTCCTTTGAGTAGAAAAAGCACCACCAATGTAAGAAAAAGGACATTATCTCTGATGTGTGCCCTTTCTGATCCCATCTCCTTCCCTTTCTGAGGTAACTACTCTCTTGAGTTTTGTTTTTATTATCTTTTTGCTTTTCTTGATAGTTTTGTCAACATATGCTCTAAATATATATTTAGATTTTGCATATTTTCAAATGTAAGAAACTATATAAATGGAATCATTTGTATATACTCTTTTGTAATTTTTTTCCAAATTATGTTCCTGAGGTTCATTCATATTGCTCTATAAATTCTTTTGTATGAATATACACAACATATCTATTTTCCTGTTGATGGACTTGGAATTTCAGTTTTATATTGCCATGAAAATTCTTGTACAAGTTCTCGGAGCATTATATACAAGACTTAATCAGGCTATGCACATAGAAATTGAATTGCTGGTTCATAGTTCATTGCTGGTTCATTGCTGGTATAGTTTTCATCTCAGACACTGTATCTTTCACCTTTAAATGTTCTAAGTGTTATACAATCTGTTGACCTATTTAATTCTCACAATCAGCCTATGAGGCAGGTATAGTTAGTCCTCCCATTTACTGATGAGAAGACCAAATCACTGGGAAATTAACCTGCCAAAATAACATAGCTAGTAAGAAATAAAACCCAGGATTTGATACTAGGCAGTTTGGTTCTAGAGCTTAAATTAAAAACCACTAGTATATACTATCTACAGAGAGTATATTCACATATACACACACACACACACACATAAACAAAACTTATAAACAAAGCATTGTGAGATCTGTAGATAACGTCCTTTTTTACTGTTAGAAAACTTACAATTTTGTTGGGGAAATAGAATATATATACGTAAAGAGATAACAACAGAAGATAGTGCATATGAAGTGAGAAAAAGATGACATAATCAAATCAGGCCACAGAAGTTGCGGAGTATGGGTCAGGGGTAAGTTATAAGACAGATGGTCTTAAACTGATGGACAAGACCGACCTATATGATCTGGCTCCTAACCACCACTCTGTACTTCTCTCCCTGACACTCTAGCCAAATTAACCTTTCTATTCCCCAAAATGTCATGCTTGTTCCTATCTCAGGGTCTTTACATTTGTTTTGCTCTCTGCCTAAAATGCTCTGCCTCCAAATCTTGGCAAGACTGGCTCCTTTGTTATCATTCAGAACTGATCACTTTGTAAGTTATGTAAATGTCTAATCACTATGTTGCACGCCTGAAACTAATATGGTATTGTACATCAACTGTAATTGAAAAATTTTTTTTTAAAAGAGAAAAAACTCATATTAAATGTTACTCTCCTTAGAATTTTCTTGATGACACAAACTGAAATAGTATTCCACTCCTACTATAGTCCACTAGCCTTTTAAATTTTATTCAGAATGCTTATCCCTATTTGAAATTATCTCATCTATTTGTTTATCTGCTTTTGGTCTGTTTCTATTTACTGGAATGAAAGCTCCATGATCAAGGGCCTCGTTTGTTTTGTTCTTGTCTTTTTTCCCCCTTCTCTCGAATAGTCTCTGAAGTTTCTACTTCATCTACAAAATCTTCGTAAGTCTATGAGGAAATGTCTCTCTTTGACCTGTTGTTAGGAATTAGGCCTAATTTATTTGTACACAAGAAGTTATTTTTAAGTGTTTATTTCATTTCCTCATATCTTCAAAACATGCGAGGAACATCGTTTCTGAGGTCTTTTGATTTGTTTGTCATCACCCTTGGGAGTTATTGATGAGTAATAGAAAAGGCTGGTTCTTTGCAGTTGCTTTCTTTCTCGAAACAACCCTCTACTGATGGCTTTTCCTTTGCACTCACCTTTTCAAATATTTATTAGCCCCTCATAGGTTTTTCTTGCTGCTTGGAACTTAATTGAATGAGTTCTTTGTTTCCTTATGAGCAGATGAACACAGTGGCTTTCCAAAACATGCCAAGAAAACAGCAAGCTATAGGAAAAATTTTATTCTTCACTTATGATGTATTTTGGTAATTAAGGAGTCATTTCTTTAGCTAAGTGCTGAAAGCAAAGTGATGAATATTGTGCCTGATAAAGCTGTGAATTATAGAATATTTTTGACTCTGTTTAAAAATCTGATTAACATTAATTTTACTTCATTAATTTCCCTGTGAAATAAATACATTGCTAATTATATACAAAATGATATTTAATCTTCCTAATGGAGGTCTAGTATATTCATTTTAGTCCTATTCATAGGAATGTTATTTGAAATGGTCAAATATTGAAATATATTATTTTTCAATTATTAAATACTTTTTATATAAAAAGTATTATGACCGTTATTTCAAATTATCACAAAGAGCAGCTTTTAAAGGTAAAAATTAGATATTAGGACTTGATTTTTTTTCAATCCTATAGAATGAATTCTAGGTGTAAGAAGGCTTTAGGAAACAAGATCAAATGGAAGAAACATTTACAGCTTACTGTCACATCATGAAGGAACTCTGAGTGTCAATTGGAGGCTATACAAGAACTTTGAGTGTCTCTGGCTATGATAGGACAAAAGAATTTGCTTTTACTGTACAGATTAAAATTTCCAATCTGATGTATATGACAGGACAAAAATATTAGAGTCTAAGTGTTCCTAGCTCTTCTCATTAAACCTGCTAAAGAGTCTGCCAAATTACTTTCGTCCCCTTCTCAGGTCTTCAAGTTTTCTTCAGACTCATTCAGAAAGGGGATGTTAAGAAATACCGTGTGAATGATGAACACTCTTCGAAGTGTTTGATAACTGAAGTAAAGAGGCTGAGATATTTTGGAATTACTGTTTGGTTGCTATGTATTGTTTATTTGCCTATTATACCACTTTAAGACTGGGCTACTTTGGTCATAACTTTAATAAGGTTATAGATTTACCAACTGGACAGATGTTTATTAAAAATTAAGTGTGTAAATTCTACTAAACATTTAAAAATGAATACTAATCCTTCTTCAATTCTTTCAAAAAATAGAAGTGGGACCACTTCCAAATTCATTTTAAGAGGCCAGCATCATCCTGATATCAAAAGCAAACAAAGATACCACAAGAAAAGAACAACAGGCCAATAACCCTGCTGGATATAGATACATTTTTTTTTTAGATTGGTAAACAAAATTCAACAGCAAATTAAAAGGATCATACACCATGACCGAGTGGGATTTATTCTTGAGATTTAAGGTTTTAAGAATGGTTCAACAGTCACAAATTAATTAATGTGAGATACCACATTAACGGCATGAAGGATAAAAATCATACGATTGTCTCAATAGGTGCAGAAAAAGCATTTGAAAAAATTCAACACACTTTCATGATAAAAACTCTCAACAAATTAGGTAGAAAAGGGACTTACCTCAACATAATAAAAGCCATATATAAAAAGCTCACAGCGAACAATGATGAAAAACTAAAAGCGTCTCCTTTAATATCTGGAACAATGCAAGAATGTCCATTCTTGTCACTTCTATTCAACATAGTATTGGAAGTCTTAGCTAGAGTAATGGGGCAAGAAAATGAAGTAAAAGGCATCCACATTGGATCGGAGTAATTAAAATTATCTGTGTTTGAAGATGACATAATTATATGTAGAAAACCTTAAAGACTCCACACACACACACACACGCACGCACGCACGCACACGACCCCAAACCATTAGAACTAATAAACAAATCTGATAAAGTTGCAGGATACAAAACAACATACAAAAATCAGTTGCATTTCTATATACTAGCAATGACTTATCCAAAAAGGAAATTAAGAACACCATTTACAAAAGATTAAAATGAATAAAATGCTTAGGAATAAATTTAAGCAAGGAGGTGAAAGACTGTACACTGAAAACTATAAAACACTGGTCAAAAAAACTAAAGCAGATATAAATAGATAGAAAGATATCCCGAGTTCATGGATTGGAAGAATTAATGTTGTTAATGTCCATACTATCCAAAGCAATGTATAGATTCATTGCAATTCCTATCAAATACCAATGGCAAGATCCCTAATAGCCAAAGCAATCCTGAGAAAGAAAAATAAGTGCGAAGTATCATACTTCCCTGATTTCAAGCTATATTATAAAGCTATTAGTAACCAAAACAGTATGATACTGGCATAAAACAGGAATACAAACCAATGGAAGAGAGTAGAGAGCCCAGAAATAAGCCCATGCAAATAACCATCGACTGCTCTTCGACAGGGGGCCAAGAATACACAATGGGGAAAAGATTGTCTCTTTAATAAATGGTGTTGAGAAACTGAATATTCACATGCAAAAGAATAAAATTGGACCCTTATACCATACACAAAAAAGACTCAAAACATATTAAAGACTTAAACATAAGATAGGAAACTGTAAAACTCCTGGAAGAAAATATAGGGTAAAAGTTTCATAATATTGATCTTGGCGATAATTTCTTAGATATGACGCTAAAAGAACAGGTGCCAAAAAGCAAAAATAGGCAAGTAGGATTACATTAAACTGCAAACTTTCTGCCCTGCAATGGAAATAATCAACAAAATGAAGAGGCAACCCACGAATGGGAAAAATTAGCAAACCATATATCTGATAAAGGATCATGTCCAAAATACATAAGGAACTCCTATAACTCAGTAGCAAAAAACCACCAAATAACCTAATGAAAAAATAGG
Organism: Pteropus alecto; assembly: GCF_000325575.1. Lineage (NCBI taxonomy): Eukaryota > Metazoa > Chordata > Mammalia > Chiroptera > Pteropodidae > Pteropus > Pteropus alecto. The sequence goes on along the minus strand of NW_006437736.1, from coordinate 9,239,627 downwards.
CAAAGGAACTAATAGTAATTTCTCCAGAGAAGATATGCAGATGGCCAAAAAAATACAAAAAGGTGATCAATACCGCTAATCATCAGGTAAATGCAAATCAAAACCACAATGAAATATTACCTCACATCTTTCAGGATGGCTTTTATTAAAAAAACCCCAAAGATAATAAATGTTGCTGACGATGTGGAGAAAAGAGAACACTTGCACACTGTTGGTGAGATTGTAAATTGGTGCAGCCATAAAAAAGCATGAGATTCCTCAAAAAATTAAAAATAGAATTATTACATGATCCAGGAATCCTACTCCTGGGTATATATCCAAAGGAATTAAAATTAGAATCTCAAAGAGATATCTTTACTTCCATGTTCATTGCAGTATTATTCACAATAGCCAAGACGTGGAAGCAACCTCAATGTTCAACCACAGAGAAACAGAGAAAGAAAATGTATATACACACAGTGAATATTATTCAGCCTTAAAAAGGAAAGTAATCCTGCTATTTGCAACAATACAGATAAACCTGTAGGATATTATTAGGATATTATGCCAAGGGAAATAAGCCAGACACAAAAGAACAAATACTGTGTATCACATATATGATGAGTTTAAAATAGTCAAACTCGTAAGCAGCAGAGTGGAATGGTGGTTGCCAAAGGGTTGGGCAAGAGACAAGCAAGAGGTTTAGCAAAAGGGTACAAAGTTTCAGTTGTACAGATGAATAAGTCCTAGAGATCTACTGTACAGCATAGGCCTGTAGTTAACAATAATCTATTTTATACTTAAATTTTTGGTAAGAGGGTAGATCTTATATGATGTGTTCTTATCATAGAATAATAATAATAATAATAATAATAATAATAATGATAAAATAATAGTAAATAAGAAAGTGTGAAGAAACTTTTAAATATGGTGCCCAAGTTTATGGCATAGATTCTGGTGATAGTTTCATGGGCATAGAATTATCCTCAAACTCATCAAGTTGTATACATTAATTAGGTACAGCTTTTTTAAGTCAAAAATTTTTAAAAGGAATGTATATTAGAGAAAATTAACACAATAATGGCACACTCTTTGGTTAAAAAAATTAATCGTGTAAGTGCAAGGACTAGAACAATATACATAGTATATCTCCATTGTTTTTTAAAAATAAAAATGCCAGAAACATGCTAAAAATTTACCCCAACATATAACCACTATATCAAAAACATACCACATATCATTCATTATATGTTAATAGACATTTAAAATTATTAGAAGGCTATATATATACTAAACTACTTTTTAAGAGAAGTTACCTCTTTCTCTAGGGACTGGCATTGGACACAGAGAAGGGAGTAAGAAAATGGCAAGAAGATTCTTTCACTTCGTATTCATACATTTCTGCATTGTTTGAATTAATTGAAACAAAAATTATTACTTGTCATTGAAAATAAGACCAGATTTTAAGAATTACAATTTTCCTGCTAGACACAGCTTGAAAACATTTAAGTGGCATAGTAAGTAACCAACAAACATTTAGAATATGCCAGTGTTTATTTTCTCTACTATCTCAGACAATTACATTCTTGTTCAATCTTTTGATATTTAAGTTTTCCTAACTTCTCTTGTTAAAAGGTTCATATCAAAGCTTTTGGAGTTTTCATTCATTTGAGGCTTGGCCACATTTTTCTTTTAAAACGAAAAATATCTATTATTTTAACTTCCTCTGATAACGTTCCTGCATAGCTCCTTGGCCGTTCTTCCGGTTTGGAACTTTCTCAAGGTCAAATGTGTATTTGTCTGGTGTTTTACGTGCAGCCTGTCCTTGTGCCACTTTTCTAGTGTGACAGGAAATAAACAGCTGTCATCTCTCCTTTTGGGACTTCAGCCTAGAGTCTGGTATCGTGGGAATTTACCCAGGCTGCTTTGGGAGAGGACATCTGACATTTCACGATAATCATAACTATAAACTAGAAAGACACTGGAACTGGAGGAGTGAAAGGGAAATGACAGAGGATTAAGAATTTGAGATGATTTTTGGAGACAGGATGATTTAAGCATATTTTAAAACTTAGTTTATACACTATTATATTCTAAAACATAAGAGAAGATCTTCTAATAAGGATTCTAAGAGCAACTTTACACCTGGATCATGCTTACATAAGGTTACTGAAAATAATAATGAAAACAAGCACTAAGAATGTTAAAAATGAGAATCGTATTGTTTCGAGTTGAAAGAAAGGTGTATACATGACAATATTCGATTCTTTGGAAGCTTGCGTCTTAATTTGAGAGACTGCCAAATGAATGGTGAGTAAATGGTGGTAGATATGTCATCAGAGCACCAGTACATAAGTTAATACTTTTTATTAACCATAAAAATAAGGTTAAAGATTAAAATGTAGTCTCTATGTGTCTGTGTAAAAAAGAGACTCCCTTCCCCCCCAAAAATCCTTAACATTCTAGAGAAGTTTAGTCTCTAATCAACCACTACAAAACCTAATCTATTCACCTGTAGTCTCGAACAAATATTGAATAACAACAACAAAACATTTTTCCCTTTGAAATATAAAGTGGTGGATGGAGTAAGAGCTTTAGCATGGACTTGCTTCTGGTTAGAAGAACACCAGAACCACCTAGTGGAATTTTCAGTTACTGCATAATCTTTATGCTTTAGTGTCGCTACATTGTAATAGCTAAGAGAAGCCCTAAAATGAAATGACTGGTTATGATCTCTTTGTGGCTTATAACAGAAATAGTAATTGTTAATCTTTAGCAGACAAAGCTGTCCCTGAATATTTAAAGAGAAGTCCCTACCTACCAAACACTCACCTACTAGCACACTGCTGCATTTAGAAGCACAGAGTTAAACATTTGGCTGCTGAGATAGACAGAGATAGATGGCGCTTTAAATTTTCTGTGAAAGTCACCGAGCAAGGTAAACTGCAGAAATTCATCTGCATTCATGGCAGAGTCATCCTTTTGGTAAGCAAGAATAGAGACCTTTACAGCGCACAGCCAAGTGATCACGCTAGCAGCTTGACTTTTATATAAATCTGTGGTTACACAAACTGGAGTTTATAATCAATTTCGTTTTTGGAGCGAAGTAGCTCACATGGCTACAGTGTGCCCTGGCCATTCTGCATCTCATGACTGAGCCAGCTGGGTCTCTACTTGGTGGTGGTGGTGACAGATGTTTCATATATTATACTGGAGTTTGGGATGATGGGTCAGAGAAATAACAAAAACTCTGGGAAGAGATGCTTTGATGAAATGCAAAAGGTTATAAAATGCCAAATTTTAGTAATGCTGAGTCAAAGGTTAATTAAGTATCATGATTTATTATGTATCAAAAGAAAAAAAAACACCGAGATCTAAGGGGAGTGGAAAATTTGATACTATTCTAACCTGTGAGAGGGTAGTTTAACTGCTTAGCAGAAGGTAGGCTTCGGGCTATAAGGTCGGTGCTTTTCAGCCAGGTACCACCTGTGAAGAGCATGTGGCTGGGCTGGGCTATCCCAAGGCTGCACGGCTGGGGCTGGCAGCCATCAGAAGAAATTTGCAGTGGCTGAAACTGTTGCTTTTCCAGTGTCCTAAAAATACCCATTTGGTTCTCTTCCTCCTACAGTGTGAAGGAGGTTAGGTGGACACTGTGATTTTTATTAGAGTGATGATCTCTTTCTAACTCTTTAGAAGATAGGATAGGAAAAATTTCAGTTCACAGGAATAAAGCTCAATTCCTCTTCTTGTAGGGGTATCCAGTAAAATGCTAAGAAATATATGAGTAGAAGAAGTGAAAAGAAAGAGGAACGGAGAGGAGAGCAGAAAATGAAGAAAAAATTGGCTAGGCAGAAAAAGATGATGCACATAATAATAAAAAGGAGTATAGAGTATAGGACTTTAGACAAGTCAAGGTGAAGAGCTTGTATATAAAGAGTTTCATTTCCCACGACAGGTTCCTGGACTCCTCAGGGTCAATGAAAATAACAATAAGAGGTCATTAGCTGTTCTTAATCATTTGAAAAGCCTGTTATTCTATCTCAGTACTTCTAGGAACTTGCAATTATAAATTTATCTGTGTGCTTCTTTGTTTCATGGATCCATGTAGGCAGGACCTTGTCTCTTTTACTCACCACAGAGTAACCAGCACCAGCTTTGTGCAGGAGAGCCTGATGATTAAAGCTGCATGCTCTGGAGCACAGACCTCCTGGGTTTCCAAGCTGCTTCGACCCCTTTCTACCCATGGCATATAAACTGCCAACTGGCTGACCTAACAAACATCCAAGATCCCCTTTGCCTTCTGCCTTCCATTATACAGCCTTGATAAAATAAATAAAACAAAAAACAAAAAACAAAAAAACACTTGAATTTCACTTCCCCAGTCTCTCTTGCTGCTAGGAGTGGCCATATGATACAGACATGGTCAATGAGAGGTGAGTAGAAAGTGGCAAGGGATTCTGAAAGGCTTTCTTCCTGCTGTTTTAAAGGGACAAAAACAAATGACATTACTCTTTCTTCTTAACATAAATGTGGACATAATGCCTGGATACAGGGCAGCCATTGTATGCTTGTGAAGGAAAAAGTCAGGCGGTTCTCAGAGATGCTGGCTAGCTCTGACATTGTTGAGCCCTGGAACAAACACTAGGAACAAATAAACTCCCAGTTTATTGTTATATGAGAGAAATGTCTATTTGTTTCAGTCACTGTAAGTTGGGCTTTCTGTTACTTTTGGAGAAAATCATGCCCATTATAACAGTTGTGTGACTTTGAGCAAGTTACTGTTTCAACATCTTCATTTGAAGATGGGGCTTATAGCAATATCTACCTTATAGGACGGTCATAAATATTAAATGAGATAGTATATATAAAGAGGACAAAGTAAGCACTATATAAAAGAAAAGTATTGTTTGTATTACTATTTCGATGATAGGCTCTCAATAAATGTTGACTGAATGAGTGAATGAGTAGGGTAGAAGTTCAGACCCAAAGAATATGGCTTGAATTCAGTAGCAATAGGATGATTCAGTTCTTCCTCTTGAGAAAAATGAGAAAAAGGAGAGAGATGAGAATGAGGAGGGAAATGAAGGGAGGCTAAAGAGAAGCCAGGTGGATGCTGTGTGGGCTGAGATGGGCCATGAAAAATCTCCCATGGTGGATGGTTGGTGTGTTGGTGCTAAGTATAAATGTATAGCCCACGCAGACCAGCATCAAGTAGACACTGAATAAACATTTGTTGGCTCAATGAATAAATGAATGAACTGTTAGGTTATTTACTAAAAAAGAAATTGCTATCTCTTCTTTTAAACTAAAGAGATAGAAGCAACAGAAGGTTTTTTTTTTTCCCAGTGCCATCTGCATGCCTTTTACAATATTTGCCTGAAATTATGTGGGTGAAGATGTATTGCTCTATAATTGCCTATGCCCTCCTCACAAGGAGCAGATAAGAACATCCAGTGGGGGCAGAAGCAGAAGCAAAAGGAACAGATTTCCCACAGAGTAAAATATTCCGTTGTCATCAAGAGCCCCTTACTGTCACAAATGAGAAAATGAAAAGAAGACCCTGTAGACAAGCAGCGGATGCCGCCTACTCGGCGTGTATCGCTGAGGTTTCCCACCGACCCAGCTGTTCATAAACAGGAAGCGAATGCTAGACGGAGGCTGTGACTGCTCCACTCTGTGCCCAGGCCCTGGGCCTGGAGAGCATTTCTAAGAGCATCGCTTTCGCTGTCTTGGCCCAGTGCGATAGCTGGGCTATCACGTCACAATCACCCCACACATACAGTTCCTTTGCATCTGCTTCACCTGAGCCTGCTCAGTGCATTTCTAATCCTTCCTAAAAACATGTGCAGAAAGCAATGGGAATTTGAAACGTATAAAAGGCTTAGTGATGGGATTATAAAGTGGATGCCTCCACAGGAAGGATTAACTTTGCTGGCCATGTTTCTGAACATTATTTGCATCACAATTTAACACGAATGCCACAAATCTAGCTCTTTTTTCTGTCCCGTCCTCTTTCCTCAATTTAACTTCTTCCTCTGGATTACTTTGGCTTAAATTTTGTGTGAATTTTTGAATGTGGTTAATAAACAGAAAACAAGATCCCTTTCGAATAGTGAAGGGACTTGCATTCCTGTTTAGGGATGCACATTTGCCCTTGGGCTCTATAAAGTTGAGACTCATAAAATAAAACCTTAATACATATGGGATGCGCACGCATACATACACCACACCACCCAAAGCACATGTGAGACAAAACATATGCTGATGGCATTCTGAGCAGTGAGCCCATTCAGTACAGCTGAAGGGTTTGGAATAGTAACTCTTCATGGGAATAAACAGATAGCTGGGATGAACAATGATGCTGAAAGTCTTCTTTTAATGCCCGAATAAATAGAAATTAGCATCTCTTCTACCGCAGCCAAACAAAGCCCCGTAGCATGGGTCATGTAGTCTTCTAGGTCAGACTCTGTAGCTTGTGTCATATTACAATTCAGAAACACATTAAGACAAGACTACATGGGGGCTGTGGGAGAAAGACAGCACAAATCTTCAAACTCATGGTGCTTTGACCACAGCTTTATCCCCTTAACTCGGCTTAAGATGATACCAGCTGAAGCCTTGTGTCCTCACTCCATCCTACAGCACCAGCATTTTGAGAAACGAACTGGTTCATTCATTCCACACATATTTATTGAGTGCCTGACACTAGCCAAGGCGATACAGTCCCTACCCATGAAGAATTCATAGCTAACCACAATACTGCTCAGGGTAAATTAACTCAGACTTGATTTCATATTAGAATAAGAGTAGAGCCCCACAGGTGGGCATGTCCAAGAGGTTCACTCCCTCTTCCCCCAACTCCTGTAAACATTTATCTGGGGCCCTTCTGTATGTGGGCTGCACTGTGTGCAATGCCAAGGGCAAAGTAAGTTACAGGGCAACAGTCCTATTTAATAGTTCAGGGACTCATGATCAGAAAGAGGTCTCTTCTCTTTTGTTGCAACTCCTGCCATATGTAGGCCCAACTTCAAACTGCCTCTGAAATCTCAGAAATGAGTGGAGGCTAAAAATCTCAAATATACTTTGAAATTCACCTGTAGATTTTGATAACAATGATGAAAATGATATTAGTTAATACAATAAAGCTAATATTGTGTTCTCATGTGCCAGGGGCTGTTCTAAACACTTTAAAGTGTCCCATTTTGCTTACTCCTCTGTCATTTAGTATAAACATTACTCTTGCCCTCATTATTTATTCAAAGAAACTGAGGTGCTGAGTTAAAATCACTCACCTTTAACTGTTCATCAATCAGGCAAGCAAAGTCCAGAGGCCACATAAATTCTTAGTGATTAAGCTATGCCATTTCTCAATCACTTTGCCGAAAACTACATGAACCTGACAGGTTCTGCAATTAAAATCTGAAACACTGAAGTAATATTATAAAGCATAAAAATACATTAGAGATTTCTCTTGCTTTTGCTCCACTGTTTTTGTTTTTCTCCAAATAAGCCCCATTCTTTAATATATAGTCACCTTAGGGATACAATGTTGGAGCTGGAGCTGCCTACCTACCCACCAGCCGTTTTTAAAGGACAATGATCAGGAATTAGTTATGAAAGAATTGTATTGTTTAATCTGGTACCACAGTACCTGAGAACCATAGACCTGGTGAGTTAGAAAATACGTAGGCAGAAGTGATGTCTCTATGGAAACAGATATGAGGATTCAAGCGAATACTAGCTAGGTCCGTTAGACTTTTCATGACGATGGCAGCAGATTTTTTTACACTTATATAACCTGTATATTGAAAAGTCTGACCATGGTAAGTTGCAAGCTAGAAGTACATTTTTCTTGCTAGTCACTGGTCCTAACTCTGTTATGTCAAATCTCCCATCTCTCCTAGATGGCCGACTTTTATTGACATCTTGGGAAGGCGCTTACAGTCATTGAAAGTTCTGTCCAGTCCAGTTTGCTACTATAACCTGATATCCAGTTAAAAATTCCCCACTGCTCCACTGATAGCTGGACTTGTGACTCAGGGGCCTGATGTGGGGGTGCGTAGGGGCAACCCTTTCACTTTGGAGTGTGGTACAAGGCTGCTTTGGTTCTAGACTACCTCCTTCCTCCTCCTGCAAGACCCAGTTCCTCGTATTTTGGAGGTTGGGAGAGAGGATGAATTGGGTTAAGAATTCTTTGCATTTTCCATTGCTTTTGCTGCTTCTCTGCAGTCACACCTGTAACATCCAGGTGTCAGCTCTCTCAGGGACACGTGTGGGTTCTTTGGGGTCCTTCACATGAGAGATATGGCTTTGATTGAAATGCGTTCATCCCCACTCAGCTACTGCAGCCTCCTTATCAGCTGTACCTCTATTGGCCGCATTTTCCTGCCTGGTGGGTTCCTTACTGGCATGTGAGTTGAGAGGCAGCAGGAGGGGCATTGATATAGTAGGTCGAGTTTTTCTACTTCTTAGTTAGCTCTGAAGAAGGTATCTGATAGGTGCTCTGTTTGTAATGCGAGATACTTACCATCCCTTTTGCCCAGCTTTGCTCCATTGGCACCAGTTCTCAGACCAAAAAAAAAAAAAGCTCTTTTATATTCTATTGTAATAATAAACTTTGATTAAAGCTTCAGGATAAGAAAGCGTCAAGATGTTTCCTACTTCCTTCTTTTTTACACACAACACTCATATAAAGTAAAATTTAGGAATAAAAAATTAATATTATCCTAATGTCAATAAGAGAGCTTAAACAGGCAGAGGAATTTGGAATATTAGCAGATAGGAAACAATGTTGGTTTCCTGAGAATTCTGGTGGTGTTTCTACCTGCTCCAGTCTTGGACTGTATTTTCCCACTCCTGGGAAGCCTCCTACAACCAGGCTAACATTGTAGTCAGCCACTGGGACTTTCTCACACTTTGAGCTCAACCTGCTTTCATTTGGATCTGAGCTTTCTGGTTCTGAATGTTTGATTACTGGTCCAAGAATATAATTTGAGTAGACATGCTAAACTCACATCAGCCTCCTAAAAATTGCTATCGAAATGCTCTAAATATAAAGAAGGAAAAAAAAAATTACAGAAACTAGGGTAGGGTGTTGTTCACATGCCAGAAACATCAATGAATTTCTGCAAGATTTCATGTGAGAGAATATGGAATGAAGGCAGGACAAGCTCGCTCCATGTTCATCACCGAAGAAGGAAGAGACAGCCAGTGGTAGAGCCCCTAGCAGAAACACACCCGTGATCTCAGGCTCAGGGTGACAGGGTTGAAGATGAGAGTTAGCTTCAGGAAAGATGGTGGCAGAAAATATTTATGCCACTGTGGACTCTAGGTATTACACAGAGTGCTGGAGCTTGCCTGGATCGGGGGATATTGTTAGTGCGATCACAGATGATGTCTGGCGAAGACAGAGCCCTAAGAAAAAGGTGAAAGATGTGGCGAAGATTGATGCTAATGTTCATTCCTGAAGGAGGAGTTACTGTGCTGACTTCAGGCCACCACGAAAAATAAATAATCCGATGCAACTTGTTTAGCCGCTTCAGACTGCAGTTACCTCCTTACTTGGTATAGGTATCTAGATAACTCGGAAGTAAAGGAAAAATTGAAGTAAACCTAAATATTCTTCTTTTCTTATCTGGACCTTACTGGGGGCTCAGGGTAGCCTGCCCCCAAATGTGCCAAAGTGGTATATGGATTATTTTGAATTAAAAGTTACTTGAGAAACAGCTAGTGCAAAAGGACATGCTGACCCTCCTTTATCCCCTAGAAAGCCAGAAATAAATCTCCCATGTCAAAGGTACCCTCCCTGTACCAGGGGGTAGAGAGACACCCTTAGCACCAGAGATGGAATTCTGGACTGAGAAGCCTGTAGAAACGAACCTTGCTATTGCTTTACTAATTTAGTACTCCAAGCTCAAACTTCTTTGTCTTGTCAATTCTTCACAAATTCATGGCTTTGTTGACTTCACAAATTCATGGCTGCCTGCTTTGGTTATTTCTTTAGGTCTACTTCTCTTTATGTATAAATTAAACTTTTTCTCCTGTTTATCTGTCTTGTGTTAGTTTATTTGTTAGACCAGCCAAAAGAACTAAGAAAGAAAGATATGGGGATATTTTACCACCCCCCTACTTAACAACATAAAAGTTTTGAATGCAATGCCCCAGTAGAATCGATTGCAAATACTACAATCTCGGTAAGGATGAGCAAGCAGAGAGAAGTGACTGGACACAGGAAAGAGGCTGCAGTTCACATGAATGGGGTCAGCAGGAGGAACTGATTCTCAACTCTTGGTTCTACATTCCACTAACTTCCTCAGTTATGGTACTTCCCAGATTTAGCATCCAACTATGACTCTCCCTTAACTATTGAAACCCTGTTTTGGAGAGGGGGACATACTTTTTACTTCATGTAGTTCTCCAGCCCAGTATCTCCTGTGGTCAGGGGTTAAGGATTTCTTTCCCTGGCTCCTAGTCCTGCAGAACTCTGTCTCTCCATGGAGCAGGGTGGGCCTGGCCTCTGGAAAGTTGGGGGAAGCTAAGGAGAACTTGAAATAAGTGAAGAGAATTGAAGGGTGTTGGAAAATTTCCAGTCAAAATTTCCTCCTCCATATTATTCCATCGTTATATAATTAACCCCTCCTTGATTCTTAAAGAATTAAGTACTCTTTTTTTGCTTAAGAGTTGAGTCATCTATGCAAAGGAATTACTGGTTAAATTAAAACCAGAAATCTTTATTAGGCACAGCCTCAAGAGCAATAATAGTGTACGATTTCTATTAGAGCAAAACACACTGGAAATGTGTGCGGACACAAAGCTGGTAAATAGTAAAGCCAGATTCCATGCTCTTTTCCCTGCTCCATTCCAGGAATGTTCTTGTTTGGCAGACTGGACTCTGCGTGATGTTATAGTTTCAGTACTCCAGCTTCTAAGACTTTACATTTTTAATTCGATGTTTCTTTTATCTCCTAGAAGTATCTTGACCCAGAAAGTAATATCCTCCCAGCCATGGAGAACTCCTCCGAAAGACAGAATTCTATTTTTGTTAATGAAAATGTAAATAGAACTGTTTATTTCAAAAAATTTGCAATTTCTATTAGTTATTGCCTATCATATGATTATGATGCAACTCAAAAATGATTTCAAAGTTTTTATTCTAGTCTTTTCTTAATTTCAATTAATTTTATTTTCCTGCAATTTGGTTGTATTTTTGAACCACTGATTATATCTACATGAATTATACTATGATATTCATCAATCTGTAAAAAAGATAACCACCTAGAAGCTATCTCTTGCACAAATTCATCTGTAATTTAAGAACTCACTTCAGAATGTTGAGACCCAGTAAAGTAGCAGGATAGCATCAGTTCCTAGAAGCAAGTGGACCACGCCTGCCAGAAAGTGCCCTACAGAGGCCTTTCTCTTCCTCCCCAGCTGGTTTACCTTAATGAATTCTTTGGGGACAATTTTGTTTAGCTTCAAACCAGGAGGCTTTATTTCTGGAGCGAACGAGTGTGCAAACAAACTAAAAAAGCACATACTGGCTCAGAAAAGGTGAAGGAAAGTGATAATTTTCAACAGTTCAAAATAGCCATCCTGGGGTTTATGATAAGTAAAGTGGGGGTCACCCAAACCCTAATCCTAACAATAACGCAGTCATTTTTCCTGGGTTCTCAGACATATTCCACTAGAGAATTTGGGCAAGGAAATTTTACTTTCCTAATTCTGAGTACATACAAATAATAACTTCTTAATTGTTAAAATCTGTTTATTATACAGTTATTAAGCATTTTCCATGTCCTAAGAACTGTGCTAGATATTGGGGGTGGATAGGTAGGAGTTTAGGAAAACAGCTTCAAATTTGTAGGGGACACTGACTACCTTCTTTAGTAGTTCACGAGATTAAAAATCTTAAAGTTACTGAGTGAAGAGGTCACAAGGCTTTACACGATTGAAGATTTGTTACTTATCAACCAGTTTATTTTAATAAATTTCTCAAGTAAAATTTTATGAATGGCCTCAAGGCAATTAAATCTTTATTTTCAGGAAGGGTGATCTTATATGCACCAGAAAACCATAGCCAATATATTACTTTTCTGGGCATTTGTTATGAAGGATCCTTGAGAAAATTCTGTACTGATACCTGATATAGCTATACTGTTATCAGGCTCCCCTGATATAGCTATACTGTTATTTTTCCTTCTCAAGTGAACAGGTGAGTTTCTTAAGCAAATTATACAAATCGTGGTTGATAGACCTTTTCAGGTTAACTACTCTGCTATATCACCTGACAAGGAAATCCATTGTTTTTGCAACCAAGAAGTTAAATGCAGACCTTTTCTATAGTACAGGATGCTTTAAGCAAATTCAGATTTTACTGGAAAAAATTTACCAATCTACAAAACAGATCAATTAGAGGCACGGATTTGCATAATGAAAAGATTCATGAGAGGACTCCTTAAAATAGCTAGGATCTCACAGTGTATTTAGAGCATCTAGGAGAATGTGTGTTGTAAAACAGCTATCTGGCTTGTAGTTAAAGAAATGCTAGGCTGAATCCTTTTGTAAAGCAGAAAGTCCTTTTTGTAACGTGAATAATTGCTCTCTAATTTAGAAATTTGTAAGTTTGGGTCTTTGTGTATCTGGGTTTTTGTTTTTTTTTTATTTGGCTTTAATCATAGATATCTTGAAGAGTCATTTACATGTTCAGTTTTGACTCTCCTGAGCATGCTTTTTTTTTTAATTACATCAAATAATCAAAACAATTTGCATATTTAAAAATAGAATCAAAAGGTACTTCAAATGTTTAATAGGTACATTTCTATATAATTTTCCATGGGTCTTATTATGAGAAACATGTTGAAGACATATTTCCCACATAATGATTGATTTCTTTTGGTATTTTACTTCATTGTACAGTAAAAAACATCTTGACCAGAAGCATAATTGCTAATTCACTATGTTCAACATTATTTCACTCAGCATAATACCTTCTAGGTTTATCCATATAGTTGCAAATGGTAAGGTTTCATTTTTTTATGGCTGAGTGCATGCAATATTTTTTATTGAAGTAATAATTTTGAGTACTAAACTGTTACTATATTCTATGTCCATGGATTCCCTTCACTACTGGAAATACTGGTACTATAAACACTGAATAGAATAGAATTATTTTTCACTTTCATCTAAGTTGAGTATGACGATTGCAAAGCTTATCTCATTGTCTTCGATGACTTTTATTTTGATAATCATTAAATATTTTCATAGGGTAGCATATACCTTCCAAGGAAAACAAGGAGCTAATTTTATGCTAATGCTTCTCTGGTTAATAAAAAATTAGCTCTGGTTCTCAATCTTGGCTGTACATTGGTATCACCAGGAGAACATTAAAAAATATTAATGCCTGGCTCTTACCCTAGAGATTTTGATTGAATTGTTCTGGGGTGCAGCCTGGCATTGAGATTCTAATGTATAGCCAGAGTTAAGAACCACTAATGTAGTCAAACCTCAATTACTCAATCCCACTTAATCAGAACTCTCAATTAATTGGCACTGAGGGAAGGGAAAGATGAACTGGGTTACAGAACTGAATATTTTTTTTTAAATTAAATTTATTGGGATGACATTGGTTAATAAAATTACATAGCTTTGATGTGTACAATTCAATAATATATCATCTGTATACTGCATTGTGTGCTCACCACTCAAAGTCAAATCTCCTTCTGTTACCATATTTTAAAAGAGGTGAAATCATTGAGAGAGTTCATACCAAAATTTATTATCAAGCCTGTTTTTAAGTAGGATCTGAAGTGAGTTTCCATACATTCCAAACTCCTGCACTTACAAGACTAGACAAAGATAGTGCCACAGAGCAATGACCTTGAGGTACAACTATTCCGTCAATTATAAATAAAAATTATTTAATTTTGTTTTACTCTACTTATTATTAGGTGGTTGACTCATGTGTATGGATATAAAACCAGGACATTTAACAGGTGTGATTCATGGTTGTAATTACAAGGCAACTTTTCTCCCCAACTATTACTTTAAATTTTTTCAGCAGGTCTAGTTTTTCCCTGTCACTGGATAAAAACTTGGGCAGTCTTATTCACTCTTAGGGAGAATAAGACCCTTCATTTCCTAGATGAGCAAACTAGTAAGGTCAAAGAACTTGCTAAATGGTTTTACGTTGCTCAGGGGGCTGAAGGTCCAGGGCTCTTTCCAGCACACTAGACCGCTTTATTCAACAAAGCAAAATATTCTACTAGATCAAAGAAGTTTTCAACTCCACAGATAGAAAATTTATGCCAAAGAACTATGATTCACTTCTATAGGATGCAAAGCACAGAAATGTGGAACCAGACAGGCTTGGTGTGGACTTCTTGTAGCGGCTTTGGGCAATTTATTTCACTTCTCTAAGTCACAGTTTCTCCATATGCAAAGCAGAATATTAATACTCATCTTGTCTTCTTGAAAGTGTATTGTTAGAAATGCATATGATTACATAAGACATAATTTACTGTATGATCTCCAAGGTGCTTCAAAATTGTGAATTGCTATAATTATTGCTATAGCTGTTCTAGAATATGCATACGACAAATGATTTGTTGACTTCACAAGTATTTTGCAAAATAATCAAGGATAAATTGTTAATCTTCTTTGCAGAAGCAACAAAGAAAAATCTAGACTTGACATTTATTAAAAATTTTAAAAATGATTTAGCCCTGTGTCCAATGTCATTTTCTATACTTATCTAAGTAGATTACTTAAATAATTAAAAGATGACTAATATATGTAAAGCAATTAGAAGAGCAATTTGTACATAATAGAAGTTTGGTAAAAATTTATTATTGTTATTTATGTCCTCATACTTTTCCATTCCTCCCTCAATTGTGAAAGCTGAACATTAACTCTCTAGTCTGAATTTCATTTTCTACTGTTTGAAATGACAAAGGTCATGGATGACTAACAATTCAAGCATTGTTTTTGCTCACTGGGAAGAACAAGGTGTTGCTTTAGGGAATAAACATAATTAGGAAGCATCATTTATAACAACTGTTATAGATTCAAAGGACAGTGTGCTTTTTAAATGTAAGTATGTAGTATACATTTATTTCCATTTAGCTTCTGTTATACAAGTCTTAAGACATCCTCTGGGCGTTATTCTGTTTATGGCTCTAGATGACAGGAAGACGATGAGACCAAAGGTTAGAGAGAAGAATTTGTCATTAAGTTGGATATTATAAATAAGCCCTCTCCTACTGCATTATTTCCTTCTTGAATTTCACAAAATGGTCACCTATGGAGGTTATTTTACTCCAATAAAAAGGATTGTAGGACAAGGAAGGCAATAACCATACCTGTACAAAAGGAAAGCAGAATTTGAAAAATGTGCAAAAAGTTACCTATATTCTCCAAATTGCTTATTGTGTGAGGCAGCGCAGAAGGAGGTAAACGGCTCCCTTTTCATGGTCAGGACATTAACTCCTGTGCGTTATACACTTTTTTTCAATATAAATGTCAACTGATTTTTAAAGAAAGAACAATTAGAAGAGGTACCCATGGGATTTTTATAACTCCTTTAACACACGTTAAGTGGCATTTTATTTTTAAAAGGAACTGTGGGTGCTGGTGATTGCAACTGAGTTCATTAAAATAAAAATTTTCATGCAGCAGACAGAAAAAAATAAAAAAAATCAGAGAAAATCCAAAGTGGGAGTTATAGTTATTGCTTGTGTTTAATAAATCAAATCTACTTGCAAATATGCATAATTATTTTTTAATAAAAAAGAAATTAAGCAGTTTGCTGGCTTAACTAAAATATATTAAAAATGACATAAAAGTAGGCGGCCATGTACTGATTCATGCTGTTTCTCATCTAAGGTGGGATTATCTAAGAATTGGAAAAGAAAATCCCCATTTCTCCAGCAAGGTATAGACTGCACAAGACAGTGATCCGTTGTTGACATGGGAAATAGCCCATGAAACAACCCTTTCTTTCTATTTGCTGCCATCTTGAGCCACAGGCTATATATTAAATACAGTACTTGACTTTATTTGCACTGAGGAAGGACATTACCACCCACTTGATCCCCAAGGAGAAGAGGGGGCTGGTGATCATGCAGAGGGAGCTGCCAGGACTGGTGCCAGGTGGCAGCTTTACAAGGTAGCCTGTGTAGGTTGGAAGGTAAACTGCCTGTGCATGAGAACCCAGTTTCTTTTCTCTCATGCCCTCCTTCAGTAGCACAATGTCCAGTGACGTACATGTCAGGGTAAGGGGTGGGGAAGGCAGTTATTGTCTACAGCAGGTAGATGACCAAAACACAAGCAGAGGAAGGCTTTCCAACAGAAACCTAGCAATGTATAAGAAGGATACTCTTTGAGGCTTTGGCAGGAAACCCAGAAGCGTGAGTTACGCTTCTATCTAACCGAAGTTCCTGGGAGAAGGCAGCTTATTTAAGTTGAAAATAAGATTAACTATAGGGACGCTGGTGTCTCTATGGAAAGAGACCTTGGATTCGGGTAGACCTGGGACTGAGTTCTGGCTCTCCCATGTTTAAATGTGTAAATGTGCATGGGTTCCTCACTGCCGCCTGCACCTCCCCTTCCTCTGTAGTAAACTGGAAGTGATAATACCCATCTCACTAGACTATTACGAAGAAACAGCCATCTGAGATACACGCAGGCTTTGTCAAGTATAAACGGGAATTTATTCTAGACACGGCCTCGGGAAACATTCAGGGAACTAACTGTAAGTTGTTTTCAGTCTTTACATTTTCTTCCCTCAGATGCAAAAGGAGAGCTTTTCTCCTGGATCTCATAATTCTTGGCTCACCTCTGTTTTGTGAGGTGGGATGACTGTGGTTGCCAGCTTGGGTCCACTGCAAAGAGCACCACTACGGTCTATGGTTGCAGTCACCACACAGGCAGCCTCCTCAGCTCCCCGGCTGTGGGCAAAGGCTGGCTGGAAGAGGCTGCTGGAGCCTTGTGTTGCCTCGTGCTGCTTTGGCCATGGTGATGGTGGGAGCGGTTGGTACTTCCGCACATCCTGCTTCCGATGTTCCATTTCTGGGTCCTTGTAGTTGTGCGTGGGGCCAACAGCCCGCTGTCTTCCCTTTCTCCTCTATCTGCTCTGGCACCTTCCCCCAGCTCCTTTCCCTCTCCTGTCCTCTTGGGAGAGTTGAATTCCTATCTCAGCATCCAATCCAGCTGCAGTTTCCTCCCCAAAAAGCAAAATTCCTTTCGCCTTCTTCGTACTGTGCACCTCCTCCAGGAAGACATTCCTGATTCCATGCACGGCCCTTGGCTTGTTTTAAGGTCTCTGCTATACATGTCCCTATGCAAACCTCGAACATGGCACTTACCATACCACACTGTATGGTAATTGTTTACTTTTTCGCCTCCCCACTAGAATGTAAGTACTTCAAAGGCACGACCTAAGACTTACTCACCAGTCTCTCCAGCATCCAGGACAGTGCTTGGCACACAGTAGGTAGATGGTGAATGACTACTGAACTGAACTAGTCAGACCCCCTCCCCTCCACCAACTTTGTGTGGTGACTTGCAGTTATACATACTCAAAGAAGAGTTACTTTGAGGCCACCACGTAATGAAGATAAACATCTCTCTCAACTTTCTGGCTTGCCTCTTTCTGTATCTCTCTACCCTAGATCACCCACATGTGCACAAGAAGGGCCAAGGAGAGAACGAAATCAGTGGAGCAAAGGTGAAACAAAATCGATCGCAGGTTAAAGTATTCCTTCTTTACTTTTTTATTAATTTTCTGTTTTGACTTTCAAAGGGAATTTCAAAATTTTACTCTTTTTCTGGTGTTGTTATTCTAAAATGCCCAATGGTCTTCATGTGGATAAAAGATCTGAATCATTTTAAGTGTGATGGGGTTATAGAAAAAGTTTGGAAATCATTCTATACCTTCTAGAAAAATCCCAAATCAAATCAATCAAAGAAAATTGTTAGTTTCTTCTTTAGTACTATATCATGTACCCGGGAATGCAGGGTTTGCGAAGTTTTCATTCAACCTCACATTATTAATAAATAGTATGAGGCCTTCCCAGAGGACCCACTGTTTTCTAAAAGGGCTTCTATAGCTCTGTGGCAGACGTTACCAGCTGTTGCAAAATTCACTCCGGTTTCTTCTCCCTGGCCTGCTTTCCC
>NW_006437736.1:9217730-9221448 GCF_000325575.1 Pteropus alecto | reverse complement strand
GACACATTTCTCAATCTCCTTGAAGTTGGGCACTGACATACACACAGTCTGGCCATTGCGGTATAAATGAGTCTGCTGAAAAGTTTCTGAAAAAGCTTTTGAATTCCTGATGAAAAGAATACATATCTCGGTCATTGTTCCCTTTCCCCTTCCTCCACCCATGCATGCAGGTGTGTTGCCTGGGACTGCTGTCGCCATTTTGCCATCATAAGGTGAAAAACATGAAGGCATGAGGACAAAAGGCCATCGCCCTAAAGAAAGCAAAGCAAAAAGACAGAATGGCCTTGGTTCTAAGTGATTCTACTAGCAGGTACCACTTCCGGGCCTCTCCCCGACTGGCATAATACATATCAGTCTTCTTTAAACCATTATTGGTCAGTTACTTGAAGCTGAAAGCAATCTGCACTGATTCAGTCCACAAATAAGAACATTGCCTTAACAATGAAACAGAGTTCGATTACCTGTGATATCGTTCAAAGGCTGAAACAGTTAATCCTTACTAACTTTAATCCTAAATATTTTTCGTTCTGTCCACAGTCAGATGAGCACTTTTTCTGCATCTGGCTCCAATTCCCTTAAAGCCCATATTTCTACCTCAATCTAGCAATGTGGTGGAGGGGAAGAGGCTGCGCACCACCTGCCACGGGGATCATGATTTACAGTCGGCTGAGGATGGCCTCTCTTTAGCAGATGTTCTACTACAACTTGTGGTTCCTGTAACAAATTCTGGGTTGGAATACTTAAATCAGATACCATAGCTACTATTTCAAGAATATTATGGTATTCTTTTCTTTAGGTTGCTGTACAAACTTCCACAAGCTGGGCAGCTTCCGACAGAAATTTTGGAGACCAGAAGTCTGAAATCAAAGTGTCGGCAGGGCCGTGCTCCCTTGGCAGGCTCTAGGAGAGAATCCTTCTTTCCTTCCTCCTGCTCCTGGGGGTGCCAGGTGGTCTCTTGGCTGGTGGCAGCGTAACTCTAATCTCCGCCTCATTTTCACATGATCTTCTCCTCTATATCTTTTCTTTAGTCTGTACCTTTGCTTCTTATTAGAAAAACACTTGTAAGGGCCCATGCAGATAATCCAGGATGATCTTGAGACTTATCTTAAGACTAATCTACATTCACAAAGACTCTTTTTTCAAATAAGGTCATATTCCCAGGTCAGGTGGATATATGTTTTCGGGGATGCCATCATTTGACCCACTACAATTATCTTCCTTTCTGTTCTGGAAATATCATTTCATTTGTCTTATTTTTCTTTGTTGAATCTGCTTAACTTTGAATTTATTTAACCCGAGTGAAGAAATGTTTATGATTTAAATCTTGTATTGGATCAGGATTCAAGGCTGCTCCTTGAAATATGTGTTGGATTTCATATTTTAAGTTCAAAGTTATTTTTCTTATTCTATTCTATTCTTTATTTCTCATGTTAAAGTAAAATAGATGACTTAAGATAGGTAAGTAACTCATGCAGTAAAATGTTTACCAGGTTTAATATCCCAGACAAAACATTTCTTGTGATTTATTAACCACAGTCTTCCACTGGATTATTATTATTATTTTTTAGGGTATCAATTACTTCCTACCCAGATCAATTGTTTTTAATCCTGCTTATACATTCTAATCACTAGGGGACCTTTAAGAAAATGTAAGACTAGGCCTCACTTCAACCAGTTAAATACAAGTGTCTAGGCCTGAGCCTGGGAATCCATACTTTTTAAAAGTCCCCAAAGTGATTTTTATGCATAGGGAAGATCAAAAACTGACCTAAATTTTTATTAATGATTGCCTTCTTCAGTATCATTCACTTATTCAATCAAGTAATCATTATATACTTCCTAATGGGTAAGTATTTGTGGAAAATACATGACCACATTAGACATACTTCTTATGTGAAGATCTGCAGTTGAGTAGTCTCAGTGGATAATATATCAAGTATAATGTGCCATTTATACTCCAGGATGGTAGAGCCGAATGTCTGTAGAGAATTTACCTCCTGGTAACTGAGCAAAACTAAAATTAATTTAAAAAGTAATTTGTATCATTATTGCTTTATCTTCTCTGCGTGCTCAAACACACACATTGCTAGTAATAATCAGAGCAAAAAAAGACTCCTATGCTTGGCTATCATCCCTGTAACCTTTACAAGTCAAAAGCTTTTAACATATCTTAGATCCCCCTTCCACAGAGTGAAATTGAGATAAGTTTTTAAAAATATCAGTACTAGTAGTGGTTCCTGTTAGAAGAAAACGGTTTAGCAATAAAGTTGTGTACGCCCCACTGAGGTGCTGGAAACTGGAAATTCTTCCAGCCTCCAGTTATTTGGGAAGAACCTTGGGTGTTGAGTTGACACTGGCAAGTATGAAAGGGAATGACGGTGGGGGTTGGGGACAGGATCTGTCCATTAGCAGCTGCTTTGCCAGAGCTCACCCTAGACACTGCTTCTGCTGCTGCTCATTTAGACATTCACTGATGCTTCAGTAACAGGCCACCAGAGCTCTGCCATCACAAAGCAGAAAGAGGAAGAGAGGAAGTCCCTGCACACAAAAAGGATCAGGGCAGAGACCAGAATGGATCGAGAATCTGCATATGTGGGTCAGCTTTTAGGAAAAGAGAAGCAAACACTGTAATCTAGGGAGTCATAAAGTCAAATAAATGTGAGATCTTGTCAATGAAAGACAAGAAGGAGAGAACTGAAAGAGAACAAGAACTAAGCCAAATATGTAAAAAACTACTGGTGAGATAAAAATCTATTTGTGTTTATTCCTTCTACATTGATCAAATGTTTACTGAGCATCTACTACGTGTTCCAGGAGTTGGGGATACAGAGGTGAGCTTATGTTCTAGTGATGGAAACTGACCAGAAGACAGATAAATGAGGATATTTCAGGGCTATAAAAACAAATAAACAAACAACAAGCAAACAAAAATACATACATACATTCCAGGTATTATGATGGAAACTGATGGAGGATGGAGAAAATACTACTTTAGTTTGGGAGGGTCGGAGAAGGACTTGATCCCCGGAGGTGACATATGGGCGAAGATAACGAGTAAGAGAAAGGTAGAGATGTGCTTACAGTGATCCAGGCGGAGGGAACAGCAATGTCAATAGCCCTAAGGCTGGAACACATTTGGAGTTTGTAAAGAATCAGACAATGTCCAGTCTGGAATCAGAGCAAGGGCATGTCAGGAAGAAGTGGAAAAGGCACTGGATTTGATGATGAGCAAATGATTGGGCTTCTGGAAAGGTCAGGTTGCAGGTCACTCTGTTCTGGTCTGAAAAGGACCGCGGTCCCTCTGGGTAAGCTGCTCAGGGCCGTCCTGATACAGACAGCTTGTCAACGCTGACCGCAGCAATTCTGCCCTTCCAGCTATAATGATGTGCCACGCCGGCTTTGCAGTTGCCTTGCTGCGAGTATTAAAGTCATGTGGGGCCTGAACCTCCATTCCCTGGGGGTGGTTTTGATAGCTTCACGACGTGCGCAGCAATTTTAAAGCGGGAGATACATAAGGGACTGCAGCAGTACAAGTCAGTGATGTCAACCCCTGACAACTACCATGACCAAAACAGTCAGATTCCCGAAGTGACTTCATCCACACTGCCACTTCGCGACAGAATTTGAGGTCTCTTTCGGTATTTGAGTACAATATCATCTCATATCTGTGGAAATGCAAAAGAATGGGAGTTTTTTTTTTTCCTAAGCAAAAGGCAAA
>NW_006437736.1:9141981-9217700 GCF_000325575.1 Pteropus alecto | reverse complement strand
CTTTCCAGAATACCTTGCTTATACCGTATTTCAATGATTTCGAGACACACCCTTTACCTTCATTTTACCATCTGTGAACTAGTCACGCATCTTACAATCAGTGGTGCCTCACAATTGCTGTGACATGACTGTCATCACCTGTGCATGTACATTTGGTCATCGCTGTTCACATTGTCAATTAAGCTCACAGGTAATGTTGCTACCACATGAGGTAAGTTTAACTAGCACTTAAATTGTGTTTAAAAAGATTATACTATATTTTGGTGTTAATATAAACAGTTACTTGGTACTTAGGTATAAATAGAGAAAAAAGAGGGCAACTTGATATTTTTGAAGCAAACATCTTCATTTTAAAAGAGACTGCTATTATGTATTTTCTTTAAAAGCAGTAACCATGTGCCTTAAGGGACTGAAGAAAGGAAGATATCCGTAAATAAATGAAGTCACATTATGCTTTGCTACTATACTACATGAAAAAATTTACATATTACATGCCAGGGAACTCAAGAAAGTCAGGAGAAATTGACAAAGCCCTCTAAATGAAAGGAATGTCAAAGCTTGTGAGTCTATTGTGTCGGGTTTATGTTTTGGACAGAATCATCATAAAGCACTATGTCATAGTTTAATTTGCTGCATTTTTTTTCTTTCTTAAGGATGCAGAAAATAATGGTGCATCTTATAATAGATGGCATTTTAGATTCCATGAAATACAGTAGAACAGAGCAGATGTTTTTGTCTTTGATGACTAAGGCTATGCAAATACTAGATCCCATTTATTTCATTACATTTGCAGGGTCTCATGCAGGCCCATTTACACATTACCAAAGACCTGTCCACTTGAAAACTTATAACTCACTATTGTGTCTTGCACCTATGGTAGATGGGACAAAATTTTCTTAGGGCAACTTGATACCCTTAGCTAGTGAACTGAATTTAGGCAAAGGCATCAAAGTATTTAGATAAACATGAAGCCCAGGCAGATGATTGTGAAATAAATGGTCTTAATGAAAAATAAGATATTTTTGCTAAGGCATATATTTAAAAGTTAATTTAAGAAGGTCACTGCATTTTAATGTCTGATTTTGAAAAGTCAGGACAAAAGGCCCTGAGGTTTTTTTTTCTTTCAAGGAGCTCTCAGATCAGTGTGAAAAGGCAGCCTGGGAAAAGAGTCAGCTGGAAAGCTATGAAATAATTCACAGACCTGCTGTGGGCAGGTTGTCAATCACTGTGTGTGACGCTTGTATTGATTTTTATTTTAGCGTTCATAGTCTTTCTCCTATTTCTACTCAAGGATACTGTCTTAAAGATTTAGTCGAGTTCCTTGACAAATAGCAGGTCAATAGCTGAGGACATGCTGCCTGGTGTGTTCTGATGGAAAAAGGGTACACCTCTCGGCCCCAAACCTCAGACCGAGTGTCTGTTGTAATAGCAGGTTCTAAAGAGAAAAAGCTTCTGCATAAAAGTGTAGCTTCACATAGGGCTCAGAGTGCAAAAATGCTTTTGGCCACACTTTGTTTTTTTTCAGGCATAGATCATATATATTCATTTCAAATGCAAAAAGAAGCTGAAATGTTTTACACACACACACACACACACACGCGCGCACACACACACACAAATTGCTTCCAGATATTTGTGATAGGTAGTTCAAACTTACCATGTTCAACAGAACTCTTGATTTCTCCCCAAAACTTTCCTCCCAAATATTCCCAATCTCAAGAAATAACTCAGGCCTAAAACCTTTGACTTATCCTCAACTCTTCTCATTTCTCTTACAACCAATATCTAATTTATCAGCTCTGTCTTCATTGCGTATTCTGATTCATCTTCTTTACCCTATCACTTTAGTATGAGGCACCATTATCTCTTGCCTTGACTACTGGGAGAGTCTGCCCCCTAGATTTTCACCCTCCCCATGCCTGTCACCCCCTACCCCCACCTTTATTTCCATAGCAGTGGAAGTGAATCTTCAAAATGTAAATCAGACAATGTCACACTCTCTTACTCAAAACACCTCTCATGGCTTCTACCAGTACTTGGAATATAATTTGATCCTTCTCCATGACCCACACCACCTTGTCCGTGGCTATCTCTGACTTCATTTTCCACCTGCCTTTCCCCTGCTCATGCTGTTACAGCTACACTGGCTTCCTCCACTGCATGTACTTCTTCATAGGTAAGATTCCCAGTTATACACATTTTAGACACATTGAAGCCCTACAAAAACTTACATAGTATGATCTGCCTTTCAACTTAAGCATTTTTACCTAACGTGCCCGGCATCCCCAGCTGAGGGCAGCACCCAAAGGTGGCACTGGATTGGAGTGTGGGTCACACAAATGGTTGCCTCTTCTAGATCCTCAACAGTCAAGTAGGTGAAATTTGTCTCTGACAACCTCGCCTCCCGTGGCTCCTCTGCATCATTCCCTCCCCCACCCCCGCCCACTCTTCTCCTGGCAGCAATTCAGTCAGTGAATATTTTCAAAAACCTGCTTTGTGAAGGGCATTGGGGGTGAATATACAGCTGAGCCTCGAGGTTAGGTCCTCAAGCAGTTTGGTATCTCGCAGGGGTGGGGGTGATAAGGATGAACCAAAATAAATGAAAGGGCTGCTATAAAGGTTAAGTATCTTGTCCACTTAGGAACCAGAACTTGAATTTGGCTCATCTCACTCCAAGTTCAGCTTTTCCGCTCTGCCAGCCAAGCCTGCTTTCCCTCTGGTGCTGCTCTGTAAATTTGTTCTAAACCCCCTCCCCGCTTCTCTATATTTAAAGCCCTAAACACTGCACTTTCTTGGTGAAGTTGAATTATCTGATCACATTTCACAGTAAGTGAGAATGACTAATAGATTTAGTTCTCTCAGGTGGCATTTGCACTGTAACTTGCTCTTCTCTGCTGCAGCCAGTCTCTAGGAAACGTGTGTGTGAGGGGTGATCTGTTTAACTATTTTGTGTTTGGGGGGGATTGTGGGGGAAGGAAGATGACCTGGGGTCTTCTTACTTTGAACCATTCTATCTCATCCTGCATCTCTGGGCCCCCAAGGATTAATGCATGAAGTAGGCTAGGCATGGGCATTTTCTGAAGGGTAGTCGATATTTAATTTTTGGCATTCAGGAGGTGGTAAAAGAGCCACCTCTCTGTTTTCTCTCTCTCTCTCTCTGCCTGTCTCGCTCTCTGTATATAGGAAGGTGCGTGCGCATGCTTTTGTCTAAGCCCTGATGGAACTCACGACGGTTAACAATCATAACAAAGGCTGAGCCAGGATGTAAATCCTGCCAGTCTAGCACCAGCAGTCACAGTTTCATGACTTCATAGCGTATCTTCTTCATGGAGAGCCAGAATGTGATTAATAAACTTGAGATGTTGTAAGAACTGAGTGCTTAGACCTCAGGAATGAAGGCCTACACGTGTACTTGGCAGCCATCTACTTCAAAGTGCCAGCTGAAGTCTTTCCATAGGTGATGTTGTCTACGAGTATAGCATTGGGGAAAGTAGATCTGAGGACAAAATCTTGAGCAAGATTGACAGTTAATGAAGGGGAATATGGAGAAGGAGATACTCAAACTTCTATTACTGTGATTATTACTATTATTCCCTGTGCCTGCTAGACGAGTCAGCTAATCCAAAGAACCACATTTACGTTAGAAAAAAAAAAAATTGCTGCATACCCACTCTGAACAAAGAGTGGGTGTGCAGCAAATATTTGAACGAGGCATGAAAACGATTCTCTATTAGACACATACCGTAATGTTTTATTTTCTAAAATAATTTAGTTTGATGGTTAATTAATTGGACAATTTTTTAGCTTTTTATAGATCTAGCAAGTCCATTATCATGCAGTATGTTTACCATCTCAGTTATTATCTAAGTTTTCCAGTTGTTGAATGTTGGTTGGGAGTTCTTGTTCCCAAATTTTTCATATATTTAAGCCCTCTAGTATGGCACCCTATGATAGTCTTTTTTTCTCCCCTGCTCCCCATCCCCCCCAACTTTAGCACCACGAATCATTTTAGATTTTCTGAAATGGTTTTGATTTCACATATACTGATGGGAAGCTTAGAAACAATAAGACCATTTAAATTCTAAAATTTTCTCTTCTTTTTTTCCTAATAAATACTTCTCTTTTGTGGTGGATCGATTGTACTAACGGCCTCAATTCTTCATCTTGACCTGTATCCAAGCCATTTATATGTGAATTTTCAGCTCCTCCTATTAAGAGGTGAAATATGTCCTCCCCTCTCACCTTGATTCTGAGTTGGTCACGTAGCTTCCTTTGAGCAATAATTAGCAGATAGGAGGCAAGCAGAGGCTTGGGAAAGTGCTTGCACATTTTCACTCCTCTTTTCACCACAGGATATACCCGGGAGAGTGTGTTAGAGGACGGGACACATGGAGCACAGGCAAGCTACCCCAGCGGTCTCAGGTGAGACCATCCTAGATCAGTTGACTCTCCCATCGCAACAGATGAGAGCCAACTGCCAGATGTGAGGGAGCCCGCTGAGATCAGAAGAAATTTCCAACCAAACCCAGCCTAGATTACTGACCCACAGACTCATGAGCTAAACAAATACTTATTGCTTTAAGCCACTGCATTTTCAGATAGTTTGTGGCACAGCACGGCTGAGGCCGTTGGATAACTGATAATGCTTCCCATAAATCTCGGGAACTTGGAAACTGCCCCTCTTTTTGGTTTCCATTAGAGAAAAATTGAGTGCCTTCTGTTTGCAAACCATTGTGCAAAATGCTTTAGTAGATCATTTTATTTAATCCAAAATTTAGAGGCAAGGAAATGGAAGCTTAGAGAGGGTTAAGTGACTCATCCAAGGTGGTAAAACTATAATTGAGTTGGGAGTCAAACCCTGGAAGGCTGCTTTAGAGCTTCTGAGCTTTTACTGTCAATGCTTACTATTTATTCGACTTGTCCTTCCATCCCACCTTCTCCTGCCCATCTTCACTCCCTAATTAGAAAAAGACCCCGTGTTCCATATTTATATATATTTAAAAGAGCATTGATTTCAAATTAATCTAAATTGCTAGAATGCACAGTAGAGTTTTTCCCATTTTGTTAAACAGTTTTAGGTATATGGTGTTGGAATTTGGTGCTTGACTGGTGTCTACAAAAATAAAATTCCCCTAACTCACATTTTAATATTAAAAATAGGAACCGATATGAAACTGGCATGGAATAATTTCTATTTTGAAGTTAGTTTTCTGCATTTAAGAAATTGTTTTATGATTGTCACTTGTCTTGTACTTTAGGTATATTGCCACCAGGTGGCGGCAGGGTGCCAGGCATAAGGTCTATACAGTAAAGAATTTCCGTGCTTTCTGAGGTTCCAGGTAATAGCTCCTTTCTTGAGTTCAGAATAGTTTGAGACTGCAGATATTTAAGATACTACATCTCTTTAATAAAGTAGCTAAACTTAAACTCTAAATCAACCTTAAACATCTTTCAAGCAGATATAAATCCTAAATACAAAATCACCTACTTGATCTCTCTCTTCTCCAGCTTTGAATTATTTTCATAATGGGCTGATTCTAACATTAATCTTATATACTCATTTTGGTGATGATGTTAACTTTTATGATTTACTGAGTCTTTATTTATTACAGCCTCTTCCATGGCAGCTCATATGTCAGGCTTCAAAATTCTTAATAGTTTTTTTTTTTTTCTAATAAAAAGAACTCTGTCTTTCATTTCATCTAAGAAAGTAGAGGCTCATCTTTTCAGTATGATGTCAGATCTTATCCCAAGGAAGACCTGAAACATTTCTCCATCAGAATAGCATGAAAAGTGTATTTACATTTTATGGATAACTTTTCCTTTTTATTTTTACATTATAGAGTAATCCACTAGAATTTTACCTCCTCAAAGCTCCTAGAAGCAGAGTCAGTTGATTGCATTTATCTATTTAACTGCAACATAAATGGATTCCCTTAGCAACAGGCTCTGCACTAAATATCTCCAGGAAACAGTTCTTAAAGAAACAAAAGTCCTCATGCCATATTAGAAATCTGAGCAAAATACAGAATAAAAAATTAACTAACTTTATTATAATTAATGATACTATATATTTAAAAGGAGTGGTTTCAATGAAAAAGAAATATTGGGCTACTTCAAGAAGCTGTTGAAATTCCCATTCTTATAGATCAAGCTGAACCTTTAGAACAGAGTCTAGAAAAGTTTATGGATGATACATTGAGAATGAGTATATCTGTAACTGCTGAGTTACCACTCTGCTCTGGCCCAAGGTTTTTGCTTCAAGAATAGGAAGAACTGGGTGACTGAGAGTCAAAGGTCAATGCTATGTAGTTGGGAGAAAAGACACTAGCAATTCTGTATCCAAGCATAGTCAGAAAAAGGAGTGGTGGAGAGACCCTCTGCAGCTTTATCTCGAATATTCTTCACAAAGCTGAGAGTCGTTCCCTCTCACATCCACCCACTCCGGGAGTGGAAGGGTTCTGAGCAGCACTAGGCAGTGAGGGTTTTGACAGAGCTGGTAGGAAAGCTGATGCCTGTTGGGCAAATTGGGAGGCCGAGAGGCCCAGATAAAAGAAAGCGGGTAGGAGTTGGGAATGGGGACAGTGACTTGCAGAAGCTGGAGTTTGCACAATAATCAGGGCTGTGTTCTAATCAGGGTGAGTACTGAGAGGGAGAAGCAAATGGCAGCTGAGTTGTGAAAGCATGCTCCAAGGGAGCTGGCTAGCTCCCCGTCTAACTCTTGGAGAGGGATCTGGGGAAGAGCTGGAAAAAAAGAAAAAGGCAACAGAAAAATAAAATAGGAGGAAAGAGAGGGATAAACAATAAAAAAAGCTCTCATGTGATTTTGAGTCTCACAGGAAACCTATGAAACCAGCAGGGTAGATATTATTATTCTTTATTTACAAATAAGAAACTGTGGCCCAGAGTTGGTGACTTTTTAAAGGTCACATACTGAGTGGCAGATATCAGATTCAAAATCAAGTGACCTGATTTCAAGATAAAAATGAAATAAGAGAGGGCGCGTACGAAGCCCGATACACACCATATGTTCTGCTCTTTATTTTATAAACGGGAAGTCAGTTTTTCACATAACCAAGGCTTAACCTTTCAAGGTTCAAACAAACAATTGTAGCCACCATTGAAAAGCATTTCTGAAATGTATTATACCTATCCTTGCCTTCCTTTGAATACTGGCTGTAATTTACCTTCTTCTTTATATGTGGGGTTAAAATGATGAAAATTAACTCGATATATGTTAACTTCCAATTCGGGGCTACCCTTAGGTTCTAAGGAGGCATACAGGTTTTATTGCTGTCACACCTAATGCATTCATGACTAGAAATAGCTGTATAGCACATCGGCTGACTCAGCTGCTTCTTCCCTCACAGTCAGCGCTTCCTTCTTAAGTGTGTCGGCTTCTGGCCCCTGCCTACTATTTCTGATTATGTCATTCCCCTGGTTAAAATCCTTTAATGGATCCCCACTGATTACAGCAGCATTTTTTAAAACCCAAGATGCACACTAAAATTACCAGAGGAGCTTTTAAAAAATTCCCAATACTCAGATGCCACCACCAAAGATTTTTATTCAATTGTTTAGGTGTGGGGCCCTAGCCTACAAGGGTTAATATAAGAAGCATGGACTTGGGCTTCTGGTCAAGATAGAGTAACAGAGATTGGATTTACCCCGCCACCTGACACAACAAAAAAATATAGATAAAATATATGAAACTCTGGTTTTCAAGACCTTGGACATGAGGCAATGAAGGACACTGATCCTTGAGAGATGAGAAACAAATGAAGTGAGTCCTATAATTGCCCTAGTTAATCACCTTGAAAGAATTCCAGGTCCTGTGCAGGGAGGAGGAACCCAGGAAGCCTGGAAGACTCTCTGAATTGAGAAGATGGAGGTGAGGGTCTAGGGAGACTAAAGTAGCTAGAGTTTTCTGGACAGTGTACTAGAGAGGACAGAGTGCCGATTAACACATGCATATGGGGAAACTATTTGAGGCCAGATTTAAAAAAAAATAGCTCGAAAGATTAGTGGGAATGGTACTCAGAATTCAAACAGGGTTGGTAATAGTTTAGACTATTCAAATTGGAAAGCTTGGAAAGTCACAGAGCATTGTTAGAATGCTCAGAAGCATCTTGCCTCAGTCGTGTAGAAATATTAGCCATAGACTAAATGATAGCCTAACAAATCTTAAAAGCAAGAAATGAAAAGATCAAAGAGTGTCCAAGGAGCTTCTCTGTAACCCAGAACAAAGCTCAAGAAAATATATAGGAATAAAAAATATCTAGCACCCAACAAGGTAAAATTCATGTCTGGCATGCGATAAAAATCACCAGGCATGCCAAGAACAATGAGGAGAAAAATCAATCAATCAAAACTGACCCCAAACTGACACAAATGTTAGAAGGCAAGGGCATTAAACAGTTGTTATAACTGCATTCCATATGTTCAAGAAATCATAGAGGAAAAGATTGAGCATATTAGATAGAGACATGGAAAATAGAAAAAGGACTCCAGTCTGACAGCTAGAGATGAAAACTACAACTGAACTATAGTCAAAGTTTTAGAAACAGAAAGTAGATGGTGGCTGCCAGGGCCTGGGGGGAGTCGGGTAAAGGGGAGTTATTGTTCAATGGATATAGAGTTTTAGTTTTGTAAGATGAAAAAAATCTAGAGATCTGTTGCACCATAATGTGCATATTGTTAACGCTACTATTATTGGACACTTAAAAATGGTTAGCATGGCAAATTTTATGTTATATACTTTTGACTACAACAAAAATGATTTTGGTGATGATTATATAACTGTGAATATACTAAAAATGTTTGAATTGTACATTATAAGTGAATTTTATGATATGTGAGTTACATCTCAATAAAACTCTAAAAAGAAGTTGAGGATATTACACAGCAACGGGAAAGAATGAGCAGACCTACAGCTGTATGCAATGCAATGAAAAATTAAAGAAGCTACATTCAAGAACATGCCATACAACAATAAGCAAACTAAGCTCTGCTGTTAGACATAAGGATGGTAGCTACCATGGGGGACATTGGAAGACTAATGACTGGAAGGAGCTATAAAGGAGCTGGTAATTTTCTATGTCTTGTTCTGGGTGCTAGTTACATAAGTGTGCCTCTTTTTGTGAAAATTCACTATCTGCATACTTATATATGGAGTTTTTAATGTATATTATCATTCTATATAAAAGTTTTGAAAAGTTGAAGAGAAAATATATACCTATTTCATGGAACACCCCCCCCACCCATAAAAAGAGAAATAATGACCAGAAATTTTCCAAAGTTGATGAAAACTATAAACCTTACATCTATGAAGCTCAAAAAACTTCACACACAAGAAACACGAAGAAAACAACATCAAAGGCACATCATAATCAAATTCCTCAAAAGCAGTGATAAAGAGAACACTGTAAATGTTGCCAGAGGGGAAAAAAAAAGATATGTTATGCAGAGGAATAACAACACTAACAAAAAACGACAACAAAAAAGAAAAGATAACAGCAGATTTATTGTCAGAAATAATGCAGAAGACGACCAACATCTACAAAGAATGCTGTTTTAGAATTCTATACCCAGCAAAAATATTTTCAAAAATAAAGGCAAAATACAGTCTTTTTACTAGTAGCCCCACACTGTAAAATGTTAAAGGAAGATTTTCGGATAGAAGGAAGTATGGATATACACAAAGGCATGAAGAGCAGGGATGGCTTCTTGGATGTGTGAGCTATGCAGTTGCACATAGTCCTGTGTTTGGTTTTAATGTTCTGATGTCATTAACTGAAAATCTGTACTAATTGTTGAACAAAGGGCCCCATATTTTCACTTTGCACTGGACCCCCAAATTATGGAGAATGAATAATGATCCTGATGAGGCATACTTTGTAACTGTGGGGATGGGTGAAAAGGGTGGAATGCTGAGTTTGGCTTAGATCTAGTTCAGATGTTCAGGCATGGAATGGGGGAGAGGTGGAAGTGGCTTCTCTGGAGGAAATTTGAATGTTTTAATATTAATCAGCAGAAGAGTGAATGGAATCTGCATAGGGAAAAATAGATGCCCACTAAAATAATGTTTTTAAGGTAGACATTTCTAGATAATCAGAACATGATTTTCCTTTTTGCACATAAATGGCTATATTCAGAGGGTTTCAGTTCTTCACTTGTTGCTGAGTGATCAAGACTGTCTCTCTCTCTTTAGGCCAAATGCCTTGTTTACTTTCATTTTGTGTGCGTATGTTTTACTAATTGCAATATCAACATGTTAATAGTGACTATTCCACAATGCTGACACTGAGGCACTACAGGGATACAAATTCACTTTAAATGTAAAGAAAAGCTATATTCTTTCCAGTGAAGATTTAGTGTTTAAGTACATTTTATTGTGGTATAATTCTTTCTCAGTTTAGGTCAAGGCTCCAAGGTTGAGAGCCACATCATAGGTGCAGATATGCAAAATATGCCGAAAGGTCGTGGAATCAATAATGCCAGCTCTCATTAATCACCAACCTCCAGGCCATATGTGAAAGGGCTAAAAATCACTGGAAGGTGAGTATTTACTTGGGAGAAGATTGTCCATGTCATATGAGGAAGGGAAAAAGGGCATGTCTTTTCTAAAACATAGGCCAAGTGAGGGAGGCATCAAGAGAAGGACTGGAAGAGTTTGCAATTTTGATGTAGCGAGTGAGGGGTGGAGTCCAGGGGCTTTACTTGACATGCGCCTGAGAAAATCTGAAGCTCAGACACTGGGTCTAGCTGTCCTGCAGATTTCTGAAGAGTTAGCTGCACTGAATGTATGTGGGTATCGATGAAATGCTTAAATCCAAAGGTAATTTTGACGTTCGCTTCACACTTGAATACTCATATCCAGTTACTTAGTTAAAGCCTTTGGTTTTGATTAAAATTTTTAACATTTGAAGTGTTGACTGATGTAGCTTCCGTGGCGTGGAAATAATTGGTTTGGAGATGGAATTATAACATTCATCCTCCCCACTCTTCCCTTGCAATTTATGGATTTGCTGATTGGGAGGACAAGTTCCCATTTGCCTTTATCCAATACGTACACACATGCATGCACATTCACACAATCATATAAACAATGCAAAAAAGACTTTTAGGAAGTGAATTTAATTGCCGTTATAGCAATGAGGGCAGAGGAGATAGGAGTGTGAGTTTATAATGCTGATCATGAAATAAAAGCATCAAAGCAAATAATAAATCTAAATTTGATACTGAGAGGCCAATGTCTCTTCAGCATTTGAGGCAAATAAAGTCACGCTATTACAGATTTAACACAAAATTAGAATGTTTCCTTTGAAAATTTCTCGGTACATCTCCAAGTGATTAGATTATCACAACATTTCCCTTGGAAAGGTAGAAATTAAATCAACAACATTGCAAAAGGAAAATAAAAGAAATTTGACAGTCCTAAATAAAAGAGTAATGCAAGTACAGTTTTAGCAGCTATCAGGCAAGAAGCAAATGATTTGCTAATCAATTTACAGTTGCAAAATAAGTCCAAATGATTTTCATGGGACACATGGAAATCACATTCGTGGTTATTTTATTTGTTTCTACCTAAGGATATTTAAAACACAACCAACCATTGCAGATAGATTTTTTAAAGCTAGTCTTGTACTTGTTAGCAGAGTTTTAAGAATGCACTGAAGCCTGAATTTCATTTTGTTCACTCAATGGCTATGTTTATCATTATCAATACTGTAGAATATCATAAGCCTGAGCTAGAATTATTTCCTTGGTAAATACACTGGGAAGAAATTAATAATATGTTCTACATCGAGATTCATAAATAAATTGGACAGAGATCAAATTTATTTTGTCTTACCAAAATCCCCTTAGTAGGTACACAGTGGTAAAATAAATTAACATTGTTTTTCATAAGAATAACACCTTCTTTGTCTAGAAATGGATAATTTAATAATTATCCATACATATTTTATGCAGAGAATATACAACTCTTTTGTCTAAAATTTTCATGTAGTATGAACTGTTGTATAGACCTGATGCTATCATATGCAAGGCCTAAAAAACCTGATTTAAAAACATTCAGGTACTTATGCACTGCTAACTGGTCTTTAATTCTCTTACCAAGCCTTTGTATAGGGGTATAATTCAAGCTAGAGTTTCATCTAGCTAGCATTGGCAGAGGGAATAATTTGCCTGACGATCTCTCCCAACATATTTATATTTTTAACACCAAAATATCAGTTCAAAAGTGCTGTTAATGATGCTATTAAAGGTAGTGGTAGACAGAGAAACAAAACAGAGATATTGATAAAACATCAGCTTCTAAATATAAAGCATAGGTTAGGGAATAAAGGGAATAATTATTGGCATATACATCAGTCTCTAAGTCTGGACACATACAGGCCTGTAAAATAGGCAATACCTTTGTCTTAAAAGTTTCTCTATGCTTTATTTTCCCTGCTGACGATGCTGATATTAAGATATGAGATTTCCACTACTCTCCCTCACCCCTTCACTTGTGTAGCTTTGTGACCAAAAGCTTTATTAGGTTATTCAAATAACCTTATTTTTCTAAGGCAATACCAACATTAGTTGGTATTTCTTGGTAATATCTCTATGAAGAAAAGGTCTTTGGAGACTTTTTTAAAGTTTAAAATTTCAAATATATTTGTTACTTTTTAAGTTACAACGTTATATAGTTTTTATTTCATCATGAAAATACTTCGAATAAACTTATTGTGTTCACTAGACTGCATTATCATTTGTCCAATATTAAGCATAATAACATGTGAAAGTGGAGGCTTAATCAATACATTTAATGATGCTGAAGTTATCTATAATCATATCAGCAGTCAGACTCCTCATTTTCCAGTCTCTTCCCCACCAGTAGCAGACCTCTGTATCAAAGACAGCCTACACTTGAACTTCTCTCTTCACTTTACATAAAACAAGTCATTGAAGACATTTGGTTTCCTTAAAACTATCCAGTCATTACAAAGATTCGGGATGTGAATTTCCCTAATAAGGTTTGATCTAACTCAAGGTGACTGTACATTCTCTTTAGGCTAGAAAACAAGAAGTTATGATACCTAATATATAATTACTGGGCCCATATGTTATACATGATGTTATCTTATATTTAGATACAGTCCTCATTAGTTGGGATAAATAAAAGTCTTGAATTTGAGACCAGTCAAAAGCTTTATAAGCCACAAGGCACACATATTTGTGCCTTTCTCTCCTTTTAAAACCCAACAACCCTAAACTATCGAATGAACTATGCTCAGAGCAGCTCTAATAGACACAAACACTTTGTTCTTTGATTTCCAAACAAAAACAGATTGGTTTTGTTTATAATAAATATATCTACTGAGTTAAATGACTTGCAAAGCCTCCTCATCAAGAGTGTGAACTTGCCTATAAAGATGTCACAAGAAACTTTAAGTTCTACCAGTTTAAAAACAATAATATAAAACAAAACAGGGAACATGCTGGTGTTAGATGCAGATGTTATACTTCAGGACAGAGGAATCTGGCCTCAAGGTCTAAAACATAGTGACTGTGTTTTTCAAGTCTGATAACAATGCTTGTGACAGCCACCTCTGTTCTCCAGATTGAAGTCAGATTGTATTACAGCAAATATGGCTAAAGGGAAAACCCTTAAAGAGCCAGTATGGGTGGAAAAAGCTATACTTCTGTCCCAGCTCAAGGCTGGTTGGCCCTTTGGGTGGTGATGGATAAGTCACAGAACCCTGGCAGGAAACCGGGCACCACTGACTTTGTAGTCATTGTAGCTGTCCACATGGCCTGGCCACAGTGACTGAACATAAACTTCTACTGTTGGTGTCCACAGCACTGAGAAAAGTGTGGATCCAAAACACTAGTCCCAGCATTTGGATTTTGAGAGAATATGATCTTGCTTCAATGATACTTGCTTCAGACATTTTATAACAGAGTTCTATTTTGAATTGATTCTTTTCAATGAGAGATTGCTGCTAATACCAGTTAGCTGAGTGACTCTTGTGCTATCTTTCCTATTTGTTCTTCAGTGGGGAGCGATATTATTCAGAAGATGTTACATGGAGATGTTTGTCAAGTTATGTCATTGACTAGAATGTAACTTAATTGGAAGCATGCTTGTTTGACTTATGGAAGGTACTCCTTTAACTGATGGCCAAGAGTAGCCATAAGATGAGTGTCAAGTTCTCAGAGAACTGAAATCTGCTTGATACGACCAAAAAGAAATACAGTTCCAGCTATTTCCATGGTCATACAGACTAAGAACAAAATTAATCAGAGGCTTTTAGTAAGATGGCAAGTTTCTCCTAAAATGATAGCTTTTGTGAGGGGACGAGCACAGAAAGCTAAGAGTCGATGATGGCAAATTAGAAGAGCCAAGAAATTGTCCATTTAAAGTGATTTTTAGATTAAAGAACAGTTTTTATGAGATGTTCTAGAAATTATTTTTAAAACAGATATTTAAAAGCAAAGAATAATCAGTTACCACTAATGACCATCACTTAAAATACTTAATGACATGCATTACGTATGACTCGACTTTTGGAGACAAAGTGGCATAAAGAGTAGAACAGAGCACTTTTGAACTAGCGGTAATTTATTTGCTCTATCTTTCAGTTTATGAATACTTTTTTAGTTATTGTAATATAGAAGCTAAATCTAAGAAATTCTCTAAAAGATTAAATGATTTCTCACTTTTGAAAAGAAATGGTCATGATGCCAAATACAATGCAAAGACATGATCATTATATATTGTCTTTTCATCTATTCCTTTATGCCATTATAAATAAAATAGCAGTAGAAATGAAATAAGAAAGGTAACATTAATAAAAATATTTATGCAATCTAGTTGATCTCTTTGGACTTAAACACTTGGCAACATATATTGGCCAGCTTTTATAGAAAACCTATGCCAACTAAGTGAATGAAACAGAGACAATTTAAGATTAGATATAAGCTGTGGAAGCTAAAATTTCAATATTACGGCAGCCGATTTAATAAGAACAAAGGCAGTCTCTTTAAGTATAGGGTTTGTATATGCAATTAAGCAATAGACACAAAGAAACGTGATAGAGATAGACAACCAAAAATTATAACTTTCATCTTTAACAATGAATATGAACAAAGATCAACATGGGAGCCTATTTGTTATCATGTCCACATCCTGAACTGACAATATTTCCTAAAATGGAAAACTCAGAAATGCTTGGAAGGTTTTCTTAGATAACGCAAAACACCCTGAGACCCCTTTTAGTTCCCTTCACATCAAAATTTCAAAAGACAGTGGAGCTTGACTGGAACCAGGAGAGCTGTATATTTAAAACCGAAGGCATCTCTGTAAAATGTTGGATGTCCAGATATTTACAAAGAAAGAAAAGATTACCCATCTACCATAAGAATTTCATTTATCAAAGGTTAAAAGGCTAAAATGTCTTTAAGAGACCAACTTACATTAATAAGTTCAACCTCCCAGATTTTTTTCAACAGGTCCATCGATGTGTAGCCATTAATTAGAAAGGCTTTCGTGTAGTCACCTAGTTCAATGGAATCCAGCCACTCAGCGACAGAGGTGGGATGATAACCATCGTGGCCAATGGGTCTCATCTGTAATTAAGGAAATCGCATCGGGATTAATTTAAACTGTTTACTTTGTGTTCTAACAACCGACTGCATCTTGCAATTTAGAAATTCATCTGATACGAAGCAAACAGATCTTTC
Source organism: Pteropus alecto (assembly GCF_000325575.1). NCBI lineage: Eukaryota > Metazoa > Chordata > Mammalia > Chiroptera > Pteropodidae > Pteropus > Pteropus alecto. The sequence goes on along the minus strand of NW_006437736.1, from coordinate 9,201,968 downwards.
TGGATAAGGAAATAAGGAAAACCAAAATACTTCATGCACAATTCTAAATCATTGATGATTTTTATGCTGAATTAATTTTCAAAAACGGACCCCAAATTTTCCAGTTTAGCTGCTCAATCCATTCCATGTTGGAGAGAACTAAATATGTCAAATTTCTGGCATAGACATTATTGGCATTTCTGTTGGATGGAAATTAAAACGATGTCAGTCAAGCAGTATTAAATTCAATGCCGAAGGCACAAGGAATTGCAGTTCTCAAAAATGTAGATGATAATTCTCATATGCACAACATCAAAGCATGTGAAAATACTGCATGACTTGACTTAAACAACCAAGGAAATTCACGCTTATGTAAGACATGTACTGGGGGGTAGTGCAAACATGCTGGAGAAACATACTGCTGTGTTAAGCCAGTAAAGAAAGGCTTTTTAGTGGTTAAAGACCATGTGTTCTACATCGACTCTACAGTATGTTGGATATGAATAGAGAACTTGCTGGCAGACAGGTTCTTATTTTTTGTCAGCTATATACAGATTTTTTTTTAACTTTAGGAGAACAAAGAAGTGTGACAGCAACATAATGTTTCTGAGTTTAAATTAGAGTGTGAAAGTAATTTAAGCAAGAGAAACTTCTGGGTTTGAAATTTCATATGGACTATTCCAGTCCTTTACCTTTTATTTGAAATTTTAGTTGAATTTGCGATTCTTGTATTTTGAAGTAACTCACTTTTAAGACGAGTGCTGCTTTGCATGCCACGCTATATATTTAATACTTTAGTTATTAAGGAAAGCTGGCACCTCATGAACCTGATGTGATCCTTCAGGGAAATTCATGATGCGAGCAGCAAAACTGGCAATGATACAAAATAGATTTTCCTCTTCCTTCAGATTCAAGGAGATAAATATTAATGGAAATCTATATGATTCCGATTCGTAAGCAGAGAAGAGATTAGTCTGGGCATCAGGGATTCAGATTTTAATCTTAAACATGTTAGACTTTCTTTCACTATGCAGTGTTTCCATTTTTAAGATTCTCCGTAGTCCTTTATTTTTAAGCTACTTTTTCTCCTTTCCTCTTTCCCATTGTTTCACTCCCCAATCTATTTTCCATTTTGAGGTTTAAATGTTCTCTATTTTAAAGTTACAGTGTGATTCATTATTTGCACGAGAGTCTGAACTGCATCAGACTTTTGTATTTCACTTTTATATTGACTAACCCATTTTAGCTGCTCATTAAATGTTTCTTCAGGTAACACTTAACTCGGTGTTTATCACACAGTACCTACGACTGTAAATGACAATTCAGGGTTTGCAAAATGAAGTTTAATGGCATTCCCAAATAACCAGATGTTACGTATGTGTAAAATTGGAGACTAGGACCCAAAGTAGAGGCTCAAAGGTACTAAGTACTTTCATATTCTATAGAGAATTACAAAAATATGTATTGGGCTAAGTACATTCTCCGGGACTTATTAAGGGCTGGCGGAACCAATTCTACTAACTTGAACAATCACCTCTGCCCCCAGAAACTCCCTGGCTGTCCCAGTAGACATAAAGAAATAACTGGAGAAAGAGAAAGAAGGAAGGAGGACTCAATGTGTCAAAATGAACAGCCTGGCAGGGAAGTTGTGCTGTTAGCCATTCGAGAAACTGGCCTCCCCAGCATTGGATACTGAGGACAGCTCTAGGGAGTCCTGAGGAATCCAGTTGGGGCAGAGTTAGGGGTCTTATACCAGAGAACTATACAGTGGGGTTCCCATGGGTCACCCTAAGTGATACATCACTCTTTTGAGAAAGCAATCAGTGGCCACCTGCCACTTCAAGGTTGCTGATGGTCTGTGTTAGCCAAATAGCAGTGGTGGGAACACCCGGCAGAGCTCTGCAAAGCAAACCTAATTATTAAAATGTTTGCCTTCCCCTTGATCCTCCTTGCCCCCCACACCAGGGAATTTAGAATCAGAAAAGAGAGAGGTGACATTCCCTTGGGGGAAGCCTAAACTTAAGGTTGTGGGAGAAGACAAGGAAAATAAAACTAGAGGCTTAAATAGATTGGCACTGAACTTTCAATATTTTATATGACTTGGAAAGTTACTGGATATGATTGCGATAACATCAAAAATTATTAGGATCAAAAAAGAGAGGATCAATTAAATTTGGTTGAAAGCAAGACAAGAAAAAAAAAAAATCACATCAGTATCTCACTGAATGCAGGCTGCTCAGTAATCTGGTTACTCCTTGAGGCAAATTACCACCCCCCGGCCATCTTTAAAGAGGTGAGAGGGAGGGGAATATTTGCTGGGATTGTGAGAGACAGGAGCAGGGGAGAAAGGAAGAGCGAAGAGAACCTGGAAATGTTACCGTGATGTGATCAGGAGCAGCATGCATCCATCTTCTCATTCTATAAGTATTTATTTAGTCAGTATCTATTCTTATGAATGTTGCAGAAATAGCAGAGGACAAAAAACAGTTACAGTCTCTCCTTCAGGGAAATTATAACTCTTAATTAAAAATTATGCAAACAGATAACCGGTAAATTATAAAGGCTCTGCATACCTGAAGAGAAGAAACCATTAGAGCCATGTGAAGTTACAAAATTAGCTTGATCCGTATTTAATGATGTGCAGAATGGTTACTGTGCTGCACAATAGTTTCTTTCAAACCAATTCTCCCATCTGCATGATAGTTTCTTTCAAACCAATTCTCCCATCTTACCGCCACTACCCTGTTTAGGTTCTTGTTAGCATTTACAGAAACTAATACAGTAGCCTTCCACTTGGCCTTCTACCTTTGGTCCGGTGTCTATCTTGCTGCTTCATCAGTATTCTAAAAAGCCAGGCTCTTAAGTCAACCTTTGCACAAAAACCTATAGTGGCTAGTGGCCCTTTCTTGATAAAAGCCCAAACGTCCTATTCTAGTATTCTAGGACAATTGCAATCAGGTACAAGCTTATCTTTTCAACCTAATCTCCCACTACTCTGCTATGCGCAGCCTGATACATATGATTAGACACATGTGTATGTCAAAACAGTATATGAAATTGCTAGCTGTTTCATCAATATGAACTGCACAGGACACATTCATATCTTTGCTAATACAATTTTTCTGTGCTTGGAATGCTTTTGTCTTTATTTCTGGAGTGTTTCTCCAGGACTGGCTTCCCTTCTTGAGCCCTAAGATACAAATTTCCAACCACTTGTTGGCTATCTTACATAGATGTCCTATAGCTATCACCAACACAAGTAAAAAAAAATGTATCTCCTTCAGCTCACAAACTGGCCCTCCCTCTGTGTTCCTCATCTCAGGTAATGGGGAACCATCACACCAACTGCCCAGTGGATGCTTAGGAGTCATCTTACTTTCCTCTTTCTGTTTTACAAGCATATTGGATTAGGCCAACAAGTCTCATAAGGGTAATTTCCAAAACGTTTTTCAATTCAGTTCTGACAATAGTATCCACCCCAAGTGTTGTTTTAAGGATTACATCATATCGGGTATGTAAATTGCCTAGCACAGTGCTCTGAATATAATAGGTCTTCAATAATTCTTAGTTCTGTCCCCTCCCTACTGCCCTAAATTAGGTCTATGTTTATTTTGAATTAATATTGAGTCCTTTGGCTGCTAATCCTTTCAACTTCTAATCAAAACTCTTCTTTCCTCTCCTATCCTTTCCTCTTTCTTTTGCTCTTTTCCTTTTCCATCTTGTTTCAGAAAGAGTTTATGTCTGCTTACTTCTTTATTCTCCTCCTCCTCCCAGTTGACACTTGTTTTTCAGAAATATATCTAACAAGGTCCCTCAGGTTGACTGAGTTATTGTTCCCAATTCTTTGCTCTCTTTCTGTATAAGAGCTATGGCCTTTGCCAAGGTATCTACATTGTATCCCACTGGTGGCTGAAGTAACTTCTCCATCCCATTGATGTTGGCCATGTACCTACTTGGCCAATGGAATAACTGGAAGCATCAGTGTGGCAGTTTCTAGATAAGGCCTCTGCGCTCCTAAGATCTTTTTATTCTTTCATGTTCTTATGCTCGACCGCATGAATAAGAAGTGCTGAGTAGTCACATAACTCTAGTCCTAGGAGAAAGACGAATAATTCTGGGCAAACCTAAATGTAACCCAAAGCTTGGAGTCTACCCTAGCTTAATGAAGATCAGGCATCTGAATGAACTAAATTAGCTGAACTACAGCTGACCCATAGACCCATGAGTAAGAAAAAGAAATAGATATATTTTATTGCTGTGAATCACTGAAATTCTGATATATAGAGAAAAAATGACTAATAGAGTTACTTTACATTTTGAAATCTTTTGTCTTTGTATTAGTCAAGGTTCTCCAAAGAAACGGAACTAATGAGATATGCATACATACACATACACTTATGTTATCTATATTTCTATCATCTATCTATTTATCTATCTATCATCTATCTATCTACTTATCTATCTCTCTGTCTGTATGTCTGTCTACCTATCTAGATTTATTTTAAGCAATTTGCTCACATAATTTTGGGGTCTGGCAAGTCTGAAATCTGCAGGACAGGCTGGCAGGCTGGAGACACAGGGAAGAATTGATGTTGCAGCTCAAGTCTGCAGGCAGTCTTCTGTAGCAGAATTCGCTTTTTTCTTTTAAGGCCTTCAACTGATCAGATGAGGCCCACCCACATCATGGAGAGTAATCTGCTTTACTAGTCTATTGATTTAATTGCTAATTTCATATCAAAGAATACCTTTGCAGCGACATATAGTGTTTCAGCCAAGGTGACATAAAATAATCCAAACTCTTCAATTTATGAGTCCATCGGCAAATACATCTCCATGAGACCAAGAAAGACTAGAGATGCTAAGCTGAGTTAACATTAACATCCTCCTCAAGCTATATAACTGCCATCTAGTAAACATCTATATACTGCATCCTTACTAATCTTAAACTAATTCTTTATCTCAGTTGAGTATAATTATTGGAGCATAATTCATTGTATATCGTGTATACCCCCACATCTTTGCTCATGCCATTCTCTGTGCCAGGATTGCTGTTCCCCCTGTTCTATTGTTAAAATTCTACCCATTTTTGAAAGGTCCTATTTAAACAGTCCCTCTTTTGTGAAGCCTTCTCCAATGCTGGCTTTACTCCTAAGTCAAAATTAATCATACCTTCCACTAGATTTCTGAAATACAATTATAGCATCATGAAAGTCTGCTTTCTATCATTAGAGATGTGAGTATCGGTCTTCTTCATTAGACTGTGAGCCCCTTGGCGAAGAAACAAGGTCTTAGTATCTTTGTAGTCTCTTAGCATCTTTGTAGCAGAGCATCTCACACATGGCAGGCATTTGTTAAATGTTTATTGAATTAAGTGATTTAATGAACATACAAAGAAAGTGAGAAAATTTTAGTAGCATAGCATCCATTTGTAGGGGGGAGATTTGTGTTTTGTAATACATATTTTGAAAATGAGGGCTATTTTTTTGGCCTAATATTAATGTTTACAACTATGTAAAACTATTACATATTAAGAACAAATTCCAGATAGTAGGCTGCATTACCAAATGCACTGGGCTGTTTTCCAGTGCTCAGCTGTCTTGACTCTGCTATTAACTAGCTGTGTAACTATGGACAAGATATTTCACCTCCCTAAGCTTCAGTGCTTTTTTCTATAAAATGAGAATGTTGGACCATGATTTCAGAGTTCCTTTATAATTCCTAAATCCTACAATTTTATACTTTATAAGTTAATATCAAATTAATGTCAGATTTATTAATAAAGTAAATGCAAAATAAGCCCTCTCCCCCAGAGAGACAAAACTATAAAAAATATTATAAGATAGGGCATTTAGGCTAAAGGTCAGATGGCATCCATACTTTTTTCATGAGTCTTCAGCAACATCCACAGGGAATACTGTGACTGCTTTCTCAAATTAGCAGTGATGAAATCTTTTTCCAGCAGGAACATCTGGTAGGAGAGGGCTAGACAGAGATTTTTCCAGCAAGAACATCTGGCAGGACAAGGCTAGACAGAGGCAGCTCCATGGGCCTGCCAGGCCAGCATTACTGCTGAGCATGAATGGGCGTCAGGCACAGCCTATGATCTAATAGGTAGAGTGGTGGGCAGGCAGTAGGCTTTCATAACAAGTTCACAATAAGGCAATCTGATTCAATTAGTTAAATCCCACGGTTTGGAGAAAATCTAAGCTGGAACAGAAATCAAAGATAGTAGCAAAGGAAGCTTTGGTCTTGGGAAAATTTAGATATCCTGATATATTTTACCAAACACCTTCCTTGTTGCTCTTGGTGTTTTGTTATTCCGCCCAAGTATGCATTGGCTCTCCTCCTGGAGCCTCTTAAAGCAAACCTGGCCTCAGAGCCAGTATACTGTTTCCATCAGGGAGATACAGCAGGAAGTGATCACTGACCCTAGGACAGTGCTCTGTGGAGTCCTGGAGTTTTAAGGGGGCCAGTTTTGGGAAGCTGAACAGCTTAGGCTCTGAGACTGCCTAATCTACTTCAACCAGTATACCCCATTAATTTAAGTGTTTTACACAGGTAGGAAGAGGAAGAAAGGCTTTCTCTGCTTTATGAAAACCACTAATTTAGAAGACTTTTGTAAGAGTACGTGATCGCCAAATAATTTTCCCTTAATTTCTCAGTTTTACTTGAAATATTCTGAGTTTGTCATATATGTATGGACATATATGTATTGTCTGTCATTCTTCCTCTCTGCCTAAAAAATGGTTTTGTCCATTTAGACAAGGACAATACCTTTTAAAATAAAGGAGCTATAAGATGAAAGGTTTGGTAAGAGGAAGCCACTAAAAATAGGTAAAGGAACTAATAAAAGAGGGAAAAATGATATTACACTATAATAGCTTTGGGATTAACTAAAAAATAGCTTTCAACACAATAAGTTATTAAACCAGCGTTGCGATATTGGCATGGTAAATAGACCAAGAGAATAAAGAACCCCAAAAGTCAATAAAGAATTAGATAGATGTATTTATATTTGAAAAGTATTACAAAATTGAGACAGAGCCCCCTTCTCATCCACCAAAACTGTCGTCTCCTCTTCCACAGCCATGGGGCTTCAACTGGGCTCGTGTCTGCCCAACTAGAGACAAGATACTCCAGCTTGTCTTCTGGTTGCTGCCATGAGAGTACATTGGAGCCCATGGGATGCTAATGAAAGTGTTCCATGTCACATTCAGGTTACCTTCAACCTAAAAAACTGATGCCTTGCTCTAGAGTTGCTTTTTTTGTGTTTCCATGAGGTGGAACATAAGTGCCTGCAGCCCAGCTTTGACTATACAGGCAAAACAATACCCTGGAGTTTTGGGAAATAATTCTCAAATCTTTATGTGCATAAAAATCATGTGGGGAATCTAGTTAACATGCAGATAAATAGGTTGGAGGAAGGATGTGAGATCCTATGGTTCTAACACGTTTCCTGGCAATGCAAATGCTGTCAGTCTGCTGACCATACTTTGAGAGCCTGAATCCTAACCACTAGCCTGCCAGGGAGCCATGGTGCTGACCATGCTTTGAGTAGCAATACTTAGAGGAGGACGGCACGATTGGAAAGTCCTGGATCCTTCTAGAGTTGCATAGAGCAGATCCAACTTATAAATGCAGATGGCTCACTTCAGGGCTGTTATATGGGAGAAATAAATGCTCTATTCTTTTTTTTTTAATTGAGATTAATTGGTTTATAACATTATATAAGTTTCAGGTGTGCGACATAATTCAACCTCTGTATACACTGTAGCATGCTCATCACCAAAGTCTAGCTTCCATCTGTCACCATATAATTGACCTGCTTTACCCATTTTGCCCTCCCCCCGCCCTCTTCCATTCTGGTAACCACCAATCTGTTGTCTGCATCTCTAAGTTTATTTTTTGTTTTCTTCATTCATCTTTTAAAATTCCACAAGAGTGAGATCATATGATATTTGTCTTTCTCTAACTTATTTCACTTAGCATGATACCCTTAAGGTCTACCCATGTTGTCGTAAGTGGCAAGGTTTCATTCATCCTTTTTATGGTTGAGTAATATTCCAGTGTGTGTGTGTGTGTGTGTGTGTGTGTGTGTGTGTGTGTGTGTGTGTTTTATCTTCTTTATCCATTCATCTGTAGATGGACACTTAGGTTGTTTTTATATCTTGGCTATTGTAAAATAATGCTACTATAAACATAGGTGTGTATATTTTCAAATTAGTGTTTTTGTATTCTTCAGATAAACACCCAGAAGTGGAGTAGCAGGATAATTTGGCAATTCTATGCTTATTTTGTTTTGAAGAATTTTAATACTGTTTTATATAGTGGCTGCATCTATTTACAATCTCATCAACAGCAAATGAGGGTTCCTTTTTCTCCCCATCCTAACACATTATTTCTTGTCTTGATAATAGCATCTATTTTCTGATTAGTAATGTGAGAGATAAAAAGGATATTTACTTCTGAGTGTTGTCATAGGTATTCAGTGAAATGATTCAAGCAGAGTTCAGCACAGTACTTGGCACACAGAAGCACTCGATAAATCTTAGCTATTTTTAAATCTTATTTTATCACAAGTGGGAACTGAAATCATGAATGAGGCTGTAGAGGATAATTATATAGAGTGAGAAGAAAGAGGCCTGAGGATGAACTAACACTTTCAGCGAATAAGCAAAAGATAAGAATTACATCCAGGAGGACAAAGAAAGAATGATCAAGATGAGAAGAGGAGGAAATAGAGTTTCAAGGAGGGTGTGGTCAGCGGTGAAGGAATGCTGCAGAGAGGTGTCATAAGACAAGGCAGGAGAAGTGTTCACAGATCTGGCAAATTGGTCACTGGGACCTGACTGAGAAGAGTTGAAAGGGTAGGCTACACTGGGTTGAGGTGTGAATTAGAGATGGGGTGGTAGCAGGTGCACTCCAAACTATTCTTTTGAGTTCATGTGACAAGAGAAGGAGGAAGAGGAAGGTTTTAGAAAGCACATGGAAAAGCCATGGAAAGAGGTGAGAAATGAGGACCTGGGCTTGAGGAAAGTCAAAGATATAAAGGAATAAGAGTCTGAGAATGCAATAAGATCGGGGTGGGGTGGAGGGCTTGTCTTTTGCTTTAGGGATCTTGCTTGCCTTTCTTGGACAGTATAGCACAAAAGGCATAGTCGAAGCCAATTTTGGTGTTAATAATCTTTCTGTTAAAACAGTCATAAAGGGCCAAAAGCTACCTGGCTTGGACTTGGTGAGAGCTGAATCCTTGTATGTGACCTGCTGAAGGTCTTCATGTGGGCAAGGGCAGCCATCGTGTGGCATGCCACGCTCTGGATACAAACACGAAAACCCATCATTTATGTAAACATGTACTACAGCCCTAACACACCAGGCTCAACTACTTAAACTTGCCTATAAAGCTGCAATGGACTGTGGCTTCTCTTTCCCCACCTGGATGTACTTTGTATTCTCAGACTCCTTGATGTGACTTTTGTATAAAGATAGCTGATATTGTCGGGCATCTCCCTCTATTCCTGCTCCTTGTTCTAGCCTTTTCTGCTCTGTCCTGCTGCTACCCAAGACTCGGACTAACAGCAGCCCTGAAAATAAACCAGGACAAGCAGTGCTAGCAGACAGTGTTCTGTCAAGTCCAAATGGCAGGTCTATCAAGTAGTATGAGAATCAAATCTCATACAAGCTTTGAGACCTGGGCTTAGACATCACAGTGCCATTTTGTCAGCGGCTCTTCAAAGACTGTTTGAACATGAAAGAGAGAGGCAGATCCATTGACCATGGGATCTCAGAAGAAAGGCTATCCCTCACCATCTAAGTGCTATCACAGTGCAAATTTTCTGGGGGAGACATATCTATAAAATGGATAGGACTATTAATAAGAAGAACATCACCTAATAATCATATGAGACTTTAAAGATCCCAAAGTGATTTCACATAGATCATCTCATTTGTGAAGGGTTTCAGGTGACCTTTGGGGAAATGCCCTTGTGAAGTCTAAGACCCTGGCTAGTCCATGTAAAGATATCCTTCCTGTGGGAATCAAAAAGATTAATACACTGTGACTACTGTTGGGAAGCAAGGCGTGATAAGGTCTCTGTGTTGGATATCTGCAGCAGGGATGAGAGACATATAACTGTACAAATCTGTTTCTTGAAGCCCCTTTGTTTAGAATCAGACTCTCTTACGGATACAATTTCTATACAAGAACAGGGAGGAAACCTAATCCCTCAGAGGTAAGTGAATTGTGTTTCAATGTCATTATGGACTTATAATTGTAGAGAGTGGTAACCTCTATTTTTTTTCCCACCACCAACTGAGCCTCACTGACTTGGTGTCCTGTAAGTGTTCAGATGATTGAAAACTCTGAGCTTTAGGCATAGGGCAGGAACAGTAAAGTGGTACTATCTGGATATTACTTGGTAATACATTTTGGGGGAATAAAGGGAAAGTAAAGCACTTCGGATTGGGTACTGTTCCTTAATGCCCTATGATTTCTATTTTATAAATGAAAGAAACAAACCCAGGTCTAGCCCAGAGAGGGTTTGAGGTATCCCTTATCTTGACAAGTCTTAGATTATGAAGTAAACTGAAAGGGAAGCAATGGACAACATAGACAGGAAATGTTTTCAAGACACACGGCGATCAACTTCCAACAGCATGGAATAATTAGTGAACAAAATAGAAGCTCTGGCCAGAGGGAGTCTAGCCTCTAGTCATCAGGATAAAGGGGTGCATGCCCTTTAATCGAAGGCATTGGACTGACCACAAGTTAAAGGAGTGAAGCTGCCAAAACACACAAGTTCTATAAATCGTGGTAGGAAAAAAAATGACGACAACAACGGCAACTATAAAAATAATCTCTGCGTGTATTACTTTATAAGCATTTTAAGCAAACTGCTTGTCAGGCACTGGTCTTTTCAGCTTCACCTGTACACACAGAGTAACTCATACCCATGACATCTCCTGAGAACCTGGCAGTTATCTGTCGGGTAAGATCTGCGAGGATGTGGATGAAAAGACCATCCGAGCCACTGCACAGTACACACATAAGCACGGTCCTTGGGGTTGAATGAGTTTATCAAATGATTTCATTGTAGTTCTCCCTGAAGCTTTTTGTAAAAGGGGTGCTTTTAAAATTCAATAAAAGGACGCGCGTTGTTGTTTTTACCATCTTTTCATTTCTAAAATCCTTACTGAGATAATACTGACCCTAGAGCTCTTTGTTAAATATCACTATTTGTTTTGATTTATTTCCTTGTCACAAAGCTCTTTTACAAAACAAGGGCTCAGATTAAAGATGGAGAGGATTTAATGCAACCAGAATAAGGTGCTGAACAGTGCTCACCATCGTTCATGTTTTCAAGCTCCACCAGTGATGTGAACTATATTTAGAAAAAAGACATGGGGTCTCTTTTTTCCTTGTTTTCTGACATTCATGCAGCTATTCAATGGTTATATAGCATACTGCTTTGCTCTTAATAGAAAATTTAAGTGCTACTATCAATTAGGAAAATTGTTTGCAAATTATTAGTCTTAACTAAAATATTTCCCCAAACTTGAATCTTTAGAAGATAATGAACACTCTGAATATAATTTCCATTTATTTCTATTTATTTGATACTTAAAAAGCATGTCCTTTCTCAGAGCCTCCAAGCATGTGCATAATACATCACCCACTGAAGTACTTCAAACAGATAAATCTGTCATAAAACCAAAATTATCAATATACAAAGAAATAGCATGTTCTAACTGGGGAGGGCTGTATAAAAGATCTCATTCACACGGTGACCTAAAATTAGTAGAGAAGTTGCAAAAATTTGAACCTACTACCCATTCATCCATCCATCTACTTAATCTGTTCATCAGTTCATTCATTCATTCATTCACTCAACAAATACTTATAACATGTGTGCTATATAGGTACTGTTCTGAATGCATTAGTGAGCTCCTTTGAATGCATCAGTGAGCTCTTTTGAATGCATCAGTGAGCAAAACATATACAAGTGCCAGTCCTTGTGGAATTTACATTCTAGCAGGGGAGAATGATAATAATTAACAAGCATAATAAATAAGGAAATTATGTCAGAAGGTGATACGTGCTGTGAAAAAAAGAGATAGTAGAGGAGGAGGATTGGAAGTGCTGGAGTGTGTGTGTGTGGCGGCGGGAAGGTGCAGCGTTAAAAAGGGTGGTTAGGGGAAGCTTTGTTCAGAAGGCAAGATTTGAATAAAGATTTAAAGATGGTGAACTGGCTGTGTTGGCAACTAGAGGGAGAGAGAATTCCAAGTAGAGAGAACAGAGAGAACCAAGGACCTCGGGCTGGAGGGAGCCTGGTGTCTGTTTCAGGAATAACAAGGAAACCAGTGGGGTTGGAGCAACATGTGCAGAGAGGGAGGGGTAGGGGGCAGTAAGAGGTAATTAGGGGTCGGTCAAGGTAAAGCTTTGAAAGCCTTGTAAGGACTTTGACTTTCATTTTTGAGGGAAACGGGGAGCCAGTGCAAGAATTTGAGCAGAGGTGTGACATGATCTGGCTTATGTTTCAATGAAATCACTCTGGTTGTTATGTTGAGGGTAGCTCACGGAGGTAAGGATGGGAGCAGGGGGCCTGTTCAGAGGCTAGAGAAGTAACCAGGAGAAAGGGGACAGTGGCTCGGACAGGGCATTGGAGTAGAGGCGGTGAGAAGTGGTCAGATTCTGGATTTCCTGAAACACAAAATAAAATGTTCCTGTTCCCTAACACAGACTGAGAATCTGTCAGCTTGATGGCTGCAGCTGTGTGGCGTGGATCTCGGCTCAAACAGAACTGTGTTCATCTATCCGGTGTGCGAATATTTGGATAACTAGCAGGATTGGTCTTCATGGGTCTGTTTTTAATGAGGAATCCAGGGCCTCAGAAGACTCTTCTGCTCAAAGAAGGTAGTCAAGGCCTATGTGTTTGGTTAAAGGGACAATAAAAATGTGTCAGAGGGCATGGGCGATTCTGAACGGATTTCAGGATCTGGTGCTCTGACTGGGCCCTGGCCCAGGTCCCATGGAACATGCCGTAAGAATAAAAAGCTTCAATAAAAGAGCTGTATCATGAAACATTTTGGGGACATTGGGAACAAAAGGAGTCAGCAGAATTGGCACCAGCAACTTCATCGGCAAGCAGAAATAGTGCCATATTGCAACCAGTGGTGCCCTCGACATTGGACACCTGCAGTTGGCAATGGTCCTCACATTGGCAGGCTTCAGTAACATTGGCAGAACATTCGGTTGGCATTGGCTAAGGTGTCCATGCTAGAAAGATAGTGGGCACTGTAGCCAGTAGCACAGACATCATCAGTACCTTTGCTCTGAATCAGCCTTTGGCAGTCATTAGTGACAGATTTGGTACCCTCAGTGTGTATTAGCAGCTCTGAGAGCGCCTTTAGAAAGTTTTGGTGGTATTATTTCAAGCTTTGGTGACAGGAGCCATTAACCACAATAAGCTAGAGCAAGGGAAGCAGAAAAAGGCAGAGGTCATGTGGTCAGCGAGTGGTCTGGTTATTGGCACACATGTGATGTGAGACACCCAGAAAATCATTAGGAGGAATTTCAATAGGGCCTAGAATACACATTAACCCCATTTTGAAGCTCTGCCTGGCATTCTAGAGAACCTTTTTTTATATCTACAGTAAGGGAATAATCTAAGAACTATTCTGCCACCACTGGGGCAGTTACAATAAACAATAGCTTGGCCCTTAGGAAAATGTTTCCAGCCTCATATTTGGTGTTTTATCTTCTTTTTCTTTTCTTGGTCAGTTCAGAAATTTTAATTACCTCAGACATTGAAGTGACTAGGAATTTTTAGCTCTTCTTATGTGAATCCCCAGTAGAGTGTCAGCTCTAACGATAATTTTAGAAGTTATTTAATTTAACAAGAAATTTTAAGCACAAATTATGTATGTAACATCATTCTAGGTATTGTAAAAACGTGAAAGGGTCTAAGGTTCCTTCCTTCCAGGAATATGCAATTTCCTTGGGTATACATTTGAAATATATACAAATATAAAAAAATAATTACGTGCCAAAGTTTTTATAAATTCCAGAAAAGAAAAGAAATGAAACGGCGGGGTTTAGAGAAATTCGAGTTTATTCTATAGTTTCTCTTGGTGGTCAGTATACTGGGAAGGAAGTGAATGCTTGTGAGTGTGGGGTGTGTGTGTGTGTGTGTGTGTGTGTGAGTGAGCGTGCATACGAGAGAGAGAATGGATTGTGAGTGTGGGGTGTGTGTGTGTGTGTGTGTGTGAGCGTGCATACGAGAGAGAGAATGGACGGACATGGGCATCCACTTCTCCTTACTGTCTCTGGACCTAGCAGGGACACAGACACAGTGACTCCCTAAATTCCCTGTCTGGCGAAAAATACTTATCAATTCTTTGATCAGCTCAAGCTTCATCTACCTATTCAGAAAACCTCCTCTGACCCTTATGGACTTAGCTTTTCTCTCCTCTGTAGCATTTTTTTTTTTTCACAGTAGTTTAGTTTTTGATATATCTGTCTCTGTCGAAAATGTAGGTAGAACTCAAGGCAGGGACCAGGTCTTATCTGTTTTTGTATCCCTGTCTCTGAACCATGCACAGGGCCAAAATGAATTGACTGTCTGGCTGAATGGATGAATGAATCAGATTCGCTGATAAACATCTGGGCATGTGGGTGTTTGCAAGCATTATGCATTTGGAGTTGCGCTAGCTCTCTTCTGGCTTCAATCCTGCTGCAGATGCTAAGGTCTTGAGATATAAGGTCAGTTGTTATTTCATATCTATATCAGTAGCACTTAGAAAAGTGTTCCATAGAAAGTGAACACCAGACATGTTGATAGACGATGATGTAATTGACTCCCAGAGGTGAGAGGCAGAGAAATCAATCTTCTCTATGCTTACTGCAATAATCTCTTATACATTTGTGGAGAAAACTTCACATTAGAAAATTTCATAGTACCTCTTGGTATTATAAAATTGTAAATACAATTATAAATACAATTTCCCACCAAGCAGTGGCCGCTAAGTAGAGAAGGAGTTTGAGGGTTAAAACCGATGCGTTAAAAAAAAATGCTTTAACCTATCAGGATTCTATGATTCATAAGTTATAACCTAAAGTCATTTAAAGTGTATCTAGTTAGCATTTATATTATCATCAATTCATAGATCAAGTAAGGCTCAAATGTATTTCATTTCCTCTTGGAGACATACATGAAAGAAAGAACCTGGCATTTCTTGAGTACTCATTTCCCCTGATAAGAGCAGTGGCTAGTTATCTGTTAACAAAAAGAAATCCCCCAAAAGCCAAACTTCTATTTACTAGAATAGAAGATGCCAGCTCTGTGGGAGAGAGTGAAAATGGCAAGCCATTTTCCAAAGATGAAAGCACTGATACGGTGTTCGTAGAGAACAGAGATGTTCCACTCTGGTGATAGAGGCAGTACAGGGAAGCGGTTAAGGTCATAGCCTCTTGAGCCAGGCTATGTGGTTTGAATCCTGTCTCTGCCACTTACTAACTGCGTGACATTAGGCAAGTTACTTAACTTTTCTGTGCTTTGATTTCTTCATCTGTAAAATAGAGAATTAATTTTAAGATTTAAAGGAGTTACTTTAATCTAATAACACTTAGAACAGTGTCCGGCACATAGAAAATTTCTATTTAAGTGTTGGCTATTAATATAGGGGTTTGCCCTGCAGTGTCTTTCTGAGTATGCTCAAGAATGCTTCGGGAGAGTGTGAGTGTGTAAGTAGAGCATTCACTGTGAATCCACAGAAGATCAACCATCAGGTTAGAACACAGGCCAAAAGATCTAAAATCTCATTGATCATCAACAAAGAAAATAACCACAAAGAAATAACATGTAATGAAATGTACTTAGATTAACGGGTAGGATTAATATTAACCCAGTCCCCATTTCAGCCTTCTCCATTGAAGTTGACTACAGGTATCAGCTTGGATTTGAAGAATTTGACTCATTATGGCTTGAAGGGCAAAGTGATGGATGAATTTGTAGCTGGATTGATGGCACTAGCTATATTTCAGAGGATGGGTATTACAAACGAGAAAAGAATAGTCTATCTGTCTACCTATGCAAGCTAAGCAAATGCTTGGGTCATTTTTTGTTTAGAGCATCATGAGCGATCTAAAAACTCCCCACAGCAAAGAAGTTTAAAGGTGCATAGGAATGCCTTTTTGATTCATGTGCCTCTTCTTCCAGAAGCCCTCTCCTAATTCCCGGAACACAAGAGACCTTCCCTTTCATTTAACATGCAAAGCTTGTATTTTTATTTCTATTACAGCATCTTCATGCTTTGCCTTGTATTAAATAAAATCACTTGAATACTGGTCCAACCTTCTTTGCTAGACTGTAATCTCTTTGAAGGCAGATACTGCGCAATTTCATCTTTTTTCTCCTTGCACTGTATCTGAGACATAAGTAGATGTTCAATGACTTTGCAGACATAAAATGAACAAAGACTTTCCACTTGAGTGCTTTTGATCAAAACTAAGAAATATAGCTAAATGACATTCAACTATTAAATTAGAACTTAATTCAATTGTAGGGTAAAGTTAGGGGAAAACGGCTCATCAAAATGGCAGGGATGTTGTAGAGCCCTTGTGCAAATTTATACATGATTTACACATAAAAACTGCTTTTCTTTGAAATCACAATGCCTTTAGTAATTTAATGGAACTGTGCTGTCAAAGTTTGAGCACTTAGCTTCCCAGTTCACTTGCACTGCATTCTATGTCACTTGTGTTTATCGAGGCCTTGCTGTTTAAAGTACTCTCCCCATTTCCATTCTTTTCCCACTTTCCACTTTGCATTGGAAACTGGTTGCATTACCTCTAAAAGATGACAGGAAGCCCTCTCAGTATTACGCTTATTCATTTAAGCTCTTAGATAAGAAGGCCCTAGTTATAATTTTAAACACCTCCTCTTCTAGCTTTAGATGGGTTAATCTATAATTCTAAGTGTGTTAAAAATAATTACTTCAGTGGCTGGCGATCAGATTTAAAATGTTTGTCTTTTTCCTTATCTTGAAAATGAATACTGTGTCCTGTGAGTAACTCACTAGTAGAGAATGGAAAGCTCACTGTGCAATGCAGTCATGGGCAGTTTAAGTCATGCGATCTTTTTTATTAGTAACAGTCCCTTTTCGTTACTTTTTTGGCCCAGGTGACAGTAATGTTGAAAGATCATTACGTTTTGTTAATTTAGTGAGCATTTATTGAACAAGTGGTTATAACTAATATTAAGTTAGTCCTTCTAAGTGCCAGGCACTTCACATGCATTTTTAAATTTGTAATTTATAATAACCTAATGTGGTTAATTCCTCTATTATCTTCATTTTACACCTGAGGAAATTGAGGATTAGAGAATTTAAGTAACTTGCCCAAGGTGACATAAGCAGTAGGTGGCTAAACTAGGATTAAATTAGCTTAAACTAAAAGCTCAAGAGAGTTCATTTTTGAGCCCTTGCAAGATTGCAAGTTCCTTAAAGGTGCCTTAAGTGGAGTATTTAGTTTACTCATCTCAATATCCTCTTAGTATCCTTATTGTGCTTTGAGGTAGAGGGCCAGACAATACAGCGAGGTGGTTGAGAATCTCAGTTAAACTGCCTGGGTGTGAATCCTAGTTTCTCCACCTAAAATAGCATTTGTCATTCTCCATCTATTCCCTTGCTTCACATTTCTCCATAGCACTTATCATTACCTGACATTACATATTCTTACTTCTTTTTGTCTCTATTTCCCACTAATATAAGCTGCATGAAGACAGTAATGGGGTAGATCTTGTTGCCTACCGGCATGCGGTAGGTATTTCATAAAATATCTACCGAGGGAATAAATAAAAGGAGATTCATTTTGCTTATTGTTTATGTCTGAAGTAGTAATTTTCAGATATAATTAATGAATTGAAGGAACCTCACTTTTTTCTTGGATCACCTTCAATCTTCATTTAAACTTTTATTTAATAAACACTACTATGGCATATACAATGTGCCAAGCTCCATTTTAAATGCTTTACAAATATTGACTCATTTAATTCTCACAACACCCCTGTGGGGTAGGTAAAATCAAACTCAGGGAGTCTGGCCATGTTCCCAACCATTACACCATGCTGCTTCCTGGCTCAATCCTATAAAAAATGTTATCTCCATGGAGTTTAATGTTCAAAAGATGTGTCTTCACGCTCTCCTAGAGAATGCCTTTCCTTCTTACACATCTTTCCTTCTTCTCTCTCCAGATTAAAGAAAATAAGTTGTCTTATTTTATTTCATTATGCCTTTCCTTTTCGAAACAGCAATGCCTACTGTTAGTATAGTGTCTGTAAGGCTACCTTCAAAGGTGAGCAAGTGGTTTGATCCCCAGTGGTCACTGGACAACTGATATGATCTACGTCTGCCTTTTTATTTTTCATGTTTGTCTCCTTCCTGCTTTCCTATGGCTTTTGGAACCTGCCACAGCTCTTCCCTTCCAGCCTTGAGAAAGGAGTTGACTGGTCTACGGAAGTTGCAAAAACTGCCTTGAAAGCCTGAGACTTAAAAGAAAATCCAATTTTATAAACAATTTCTTTTCTTGAGTTTAGTCATTTGGTCCTTTCCTGTCTTCTTACAGTTTTTCTCATAAATACACAAACACCTTCAGAGCCTTGAATGGTCGCTATAGCCCAGAATCCACCCAGGAGGTGTCATGAAGCAACGCAGACACCTGGGATCATGTTCCAGCTCTGTCCAGCTCTGTCGCTAAGGAAAAAATCTGCCTCAGGGCAACTCATTTAAAATGACCGGATTTGGTTTCCTCCCCTATTAATGACTCACATTAGAGGCTGAGCTAGTATTCTGAAGTCCTTTCTGGCTTTAAATTGTGATTTCCGGGGAAGAATTACGTAAAGAAGAGAAAGTACTCAGATATCTAAATTCCTTTACTCTTATTACTGATTACTGTATCACTCCGAGAGAGCCAATGTTCATTATTAAATGGAGAGGCAGTCGAGGTACAGAAAGGAGAAGGTGTTTCTTGCACAGAATGACTAAATTCCCAGGGATCTGTCACTTCTTCCTGGGAAGGGAGACTATATTTTTTTGGCTTACCTTGTACTGAGGATAATATAACTGAGTCCTGGTGAATCAATTGCGGTCTAACGTAAGTGGTATTATTTCCATGCCAGGTAATAGAACATCCTGTGTGATCATCTATTCTCCTCATTTCCTGCCCTTATGGCAGTCCTCAGGGAACTCTGGGATGAGAGAGCCACATGGTGGAAGAAGCCTGGATCCCTGACTTACTGTTTGAAGGAGAGCTGCCTGACCCACATTGAACTTAGCATGAGTGAGAAAAACAATTTAAGTGTTAAGCCACTTACCACTGGGAGTTGTCTGTTATAGCAGCTAGAGTTCATTACCTGATTATATAGTGAGCCAGGCTAAGGAATAAGAAAGATCTGAAGGACTTGTGGTCACTTCAAAATTTATATATTCCAAATCACCTAAGTTTTTCAACTTAAGGTCAATTACTTTTTCTTCCTTCTATATTCTCCAATGGTACCAATAATTATCTTGAAAAGTTAGTAATCTTTTGCACTAATTTTATTGAGCTAAGTGAGCATATCTGCTCGTTCGAGAACCATGAGACATTCACTGAACAGAACGAAGCTTGAAAGGACTCTAGCAACAACACAGCCTGTCTCACCAAGACCAGACTCATAAGAAGTAGAACACCTTACGCCCTCAGTTAGACTGCAGGTCCAATCATATATTAACTTTAGGTTAGGGCCCGATGCTAATGGTGAATATGTGTGTGTAAGATTTTATTTGATAGTATATCTTTCACTGAATGTCCACAGGGTAGTAGGTCTACATTGGGCGGCATGAAGTTTAAGATACCAGCTGCTGAAAAGAAAGAAATGAAAGTGAAAAGAATGATGGTAGGTGGAGAGTGAGTGATGGCATGCGAGAGTGAAAAGCCACCCTGTCAAAAAGTACCCCGAGAGCCTCTGTGCCGGTAGCTTACATTCTGCTGTCGCCTTTTTGAAAAATAGGAGAAGAAATAGCAATGAGTTTTCATTATTTTTCTAAGTGACAGGGAAATAAGACTGAACCTTCCTTTCTAGACTTTTAAGGAAATTATATTGGTCGTACACTTTTGCCCTAAAGCTTGCACACATCTTCATCAATCATCAAGGCTAGAATTAAGAAACATCTGAATTTCAAGGACCTGAAAGAACTAGAGTCTTTAAGAGCAGAGTCTTGAACAAGAAGCTAAATTGAGATAATGTCACTTTCATAATACTCCTTTTGAACTCCGAAATAATCTGTGATCCTATTGTATTAAGACTTTTATTTCTGGAGAGATTCTCTTACCTTATGACACAGGGGTAGCGAAGTGACAGCTCTAACCAAATCTGGTCCCCAATGTTTTGTTTTATTAATAAAGTGTTTGGAAACAAGTCCAATATTTTTTGAGAGGCAGGGTTTGTGCTCTCAGTTTGCCACAATTCCTCACTCTATATTGTCCTGCCTTTAATAATGTTTAAGGTTTCGATCCCTGCCAGTGTCTCTCTATATCCCTACTCAGCTTTTGTTGTCAACTGTTGCCTTTATCTATTTGTGATCAGACCTAAAGTTAAATGGTCCATTTTACTTTCTAGCTTTGCTAGTTTTTAAAATGTGTTGTTGTTTTGTCTTTGGCTAACATCTTTAAAGTCCTGTCCAATAGACTTCGACCAACTTACTTCCCTAACACAGATGGAAAGATGCTCTTTTCAGTAGCGAGGCGCCAACAAAGAATGAGCAGGTTTTGAAAATGTGTTACATTTTATGGGATTATTGATTTGTGTTACTTAGACCAGTGGCATTTAGATCATGAAGACTTTATGTGTAATTGATAAATTTCTAATGTCTCTAATTTCTCTATAACACCATGCTACATTATATCTAACTTAGAGATATGTGCCTCTTTTTTCGAGTGGTGATGGCAAACATGGCTTCTAAATCATCTAATTGTGAATATCATAGTCCTGTGAAGATAGCCCATGGAAATAAAAGATGCTTTTGTTGTTGCTGTTGTTGATGGGTTATTCCATTTTAAACACAAGCATAGACATGGAAACTAGTTTGTATAATGGATCATTATAAAGTGTCTGTGCAGGAGCCAAACTTTTGAGATGATCCCCAATGATCCCACCTCCTAGTATTCAGATCCCTGTGCAAACACCTCCTGTTGTATGGGGGCTGAGTCTAGTGACTTGAGTCTAATAAAGAGAATATGACAAAAGAATGGGCTGTTCTCCTTACGAGGAGGGCACTGTTTTTCTTTTCTTTTTTTAAAAGTGTATCTATAAGAGAAAATGGATGTTAGCTGCAAACTAACATAGTTATGGTAAACATTTTATGATATATGTAAATCAAACCATCATGCGATATGCGTTAAGCTTATACAGTGATGTATGTCAATTATTTCTAATGAAAATGGGAAGAAAAAAGAGAAGAAGGGATATTATAAAAGTCTGTGACTTCCATCTTCCCGGCACTTTTTTTTCCTCTTACTTGCTGGTGCTATTGAAGCCAGATGACTGTGGTGAGATGCTTTACAGGAACCCACATGACAAGGAACTGAGGGAGGCCTTCAGCCAACAGCATCTGAGGCACTGAGGCCTCAGTCCAAGAACTCCCAAGGAACAGAATCCTGCCTAGGTCAATCCACATGAGTGACCTAGGAAGTGGACCCTTCCCAATTGAGTCTTGAGGTGACTATAGCCCTGTGAGAGACCCAGAGTCAGAGGACCCAGCTAAGCTGCACCTGGATTCCAGAAACTGTGAGATAACAAATGTTGTTGTTATATGCCACTAAGAGTTGGGCGTACCTTGTCATAGAGCAATAGACAACTAACACAGAATCTTGCTTTTCTATTGGAATAACAGATATCTCTGTTTTATTTATTTTTAAACTAATATCTCAAACTGAGGATGAGGGAGGGGTTAATTTAATTCAATCAGAAATGTTCAGTGCCATTCAGTAAAACAATAATTAAAACTGTGTATCAGAACTGACTGGAGTCAAAGTCAGGTGGAAGTGAAAAGGGGCTTATGGAATTTCCGCTCTGCTGGTCACTGGTGTCCTTAGCACTGGTGGTGTGGGGTGGCAGCAGAGGAACTAGTTAGGCCCAAGTAGGTTTAAGGATGAGTGGAAGCAAAGAAAAGGGGATGGCAAAGTAGACAACTACTTGCTAATAAGTGTTTAGACAGCTATTAAGTAATTCCAAAAAATATTATAGAACAGGAAAATATTAGAAAAGGAAATATTGAAAAACGAAGTGGGCATGTGATTCAAAAATTGCTAATGTGCTGAAATACATTTTTGATTCAGGATGAGAGATATTAAGAGAGCAGAAAAATATGGGCCTTGACATGAAGTCCTACAAATTTTAAATAAAAATCCTTTGAATTTATGACTTCCAGTTGTTCTATTGTCAGAGGACAAAAGAGATTACGCCCTTTTAAAAGGATTTTAGTGGATTATCCAAAGACTTGGCCACGTAGAATTCTTATCTGGATAAAGGTAAATGATTTGCTGCAAGTAAGTAATCAGACACTTTCCCTGTGTCTAAGGGACAGAAAAAGCCCACTATGCTTACACTTTCTGAGAGAGTAAAACATAAGCCATCTTCTTATGGAGATTTTGGTGTGTTTCTTTTCTTAAAAAAGCGAGAAGGGTGAAATTTGATCTTCAGAAGTCCAGGGAAACTTTCAGACCTAAGAAAAGACTGAGTTGGGTTGGTGAAGGAAGTGGATACTGGGTGGAAATTGATACTAAGTTTTGTACTGAAGGTCCAGCATTGCAAAAGACAGGGGGAACGGATGGACAGAGGTGAGAGAGTTACTGTGACTACTATTCTAATATATCAAATGTTTGCTATGTCTTTGTTATGTCGAGTGTACTTGAAAATATGCGGACCTTTGCAGTGGTGAATATTTCAACATTAAAAAGGGCATATTACCAAAAAAACATTCTTACTAACAACAGGAATAAACTTTTGTCTTTGAAATTTGAAATAACAAATACAAATAAAGCATGAAAAACATGCTTTGAAGTGTGCTAACAGATCAAGATTGCACTTAGCAAACCACCTTTTCTCTGTTTAGAAACAATCTCCCCAATTTCAAAACACAATATGTTAATTAAAGGATCTCAGGTAGCAATCATGGAACATTTTTCATGACAGATGAAGAACACAAATATTCTGAAGACCAAAATTGCATAAACAAAATGCAGAGACATTTTGTCCATTTCCTGGCAGTGCGAAGTTAGAGTGAATGCAAATGAATGTGCTGGCAGTAAAACTACACTATTAACCATCTGAAGATTGGGCTCATTACCTAAGAAGGCAAAGCATCAATTTGTAGCATTATTACGTTTTGTTTGTGCTGCTGAACACGTGTTTGGATGTTTTTGTATATGCTCTATTCATTTGGGTGCATAGTAAGCACTTTGCATCTGCCTCTTGATAGAAGCTTAATTTTGTATTGTTTCTATTATATTTCTTTTCTCTAATGGGAATGATATTCTGTCTTAAAAGTAAACATTCCATTTAGTCTCCAAAAATTCTGGGTTCGAGTTCTTTGTTTCTCATTATCAAATGGCATGGACAGGATTATAGCTATCTTAAAATTGAGGCACTCTTTGATGTAAAAAATTATATTTGAATAACATGTGAGGAAAATATTCATTCATTCAACCACTCATTCTTTCATTCTTTTAATGTGTATGTCTTGGACTAAATACAGTGGTAAATTCAAGGATGAATATGACATTGTTTCTGCCCTCAGGATGCTTAAAACATAGAAGTGGTAGAATGTTATCAGTACCTTCAGATAGAACAAGCATAGGACCATCGAATCTCCAAGGAAAGAGAGAGCAGTATATTCTTTAATTCCACAAATATTTTTGACCACTTACTGTATGCCAGGGACTATTCTAGGGGATGGGTATATAGAAGGAAATAAGATAGTCAAGGTCTTTGACTCATGGACCTTGCATCCTTGGGGAAAAATGGAAACTAAGAAAGAAAACAAACAAATAAATAATACGACTTCAGGTAGCCATAAGTGCCATGAAGAACAAACTAAAGCAGAACAATACAAAGGACAGTGATAGTAGGCAAGGATGGTGACTTTCAGAATGTGAATGCCTCTGTGCAGTGGTGACACCTGAGTGGAGATTTGACGATGTATAGAAGCAAGCAAATGAAGTTCTGAGGAAAAGGTTTTACAGGCAGAGAGACCAATATGGGAAGACTTTGAGGCAAAAATGAGCCTGCCATGGTCTGGAATAGAAAGAAAGCATGTGACTAGAGTGCAGAGAAGGGAGAGTAAGAGAAGAGGTCACAGAGGTGGGAAGGGGCCAGGTCCTATTGACTTTTGTAAACCATGATAAAGATTTTATTCTAAGTGAGAAGAGAATCCACTGGAGATTTCAAGCAGGGCGTAGCATGTGGCATGATCTGATTTGCATTTTAGAAGGATTGTTCTTGATGCTATGTGGAAATTCAACTGTAAAGTGATAAGAGAGGTAACTAGGACAGAGATTAGGCATCTAGGAATCGCCCAGGCCAGGGAGGACCAAGGGAAAATCGACTCAAGTGGATAACTTAGAGATGACAGATTAGAATCTATCATAGTCCAGTCCAAAGTTGTTGGTTTGGACGAGAGTAATAATTACCAGGGTGTTTAGAAGTGGCTCCATTTCAGTGGAAGTTTCACAAAGGAAGTGGTATGGAAGTATTTGAGCTGAATGTCAAATGATAGGCAGCATTGTGACAAGGGAGGAGTCATTCATTTATTCATTGCGGGCCAACCATGGTCCGGCACCAGGCTAGGTGTTGGGGATATAGCGGTGCAGAGGCCCGTGCTGACAATGAGGAGAAAACTTGCTGAGGAAATAATATTTTAAGTAAAGAAACAAAAGTAGTGAGGTAAACAATACACTTATCAGGATTACTTTTAGAATTAGTTCTGCAGATGCTTTTCCTTTTACTGTAGAAAATTAAACTCCTTTGTATGCCTGACTCTCCTTGAATTTGCAAAAGTGTTATTTCTATCAGTATAAACTCAGCTTACTGTCAGTTGGCAAATTTTACCAGATCACTTCCTTAGAAACAGTGGTTAATATTTATCTTTCCCATTCTAAGCATGAAAAATTATAGCAGAAGAAAATATAAAACAGGATAAACTCATATACCCAGATGCATCTAATACTGTTCATCTGTTACCCTGCCTCAAATCTTGCCCCTCTGATTCTTCTCCCATCTGGATGATCCAAGATCAACTTTCATTCCTTCTCATTCTTACTGTCCACTGCCTCCGGAATTAATTGACCTAAAGAATTCTAGTCATGTCTGTTCCCCAGTGCTTACAGAATAAATTTCAAATTCCTTAGCCTGACATCATCTGATCTAACCTACTCTTTCTGCTTTGCCTCTGACTTGACTCGCCAACTGTTTTAATCACAATTGGATGTTTTTCTTCTTCTTAAAAAAATTAGTTTTCAAATTGTATTGAAATAAAACATAAAATTTACCACCTTAACCATTTTTAAGTGTACAGTTTGGTGGCATTAAGTACATTCACATTGTTGTGCAAAT
Organism: Pteropus alecto; assembly: GCF_000325575.1. NCBI lineage: Eukaryota > Metazoa > Chordata > Mammalia > Chiroptera > Pteropodidae > Pteropus > Pteropus alecto. Next base: position 9,176,343 of record NW_006437736.1, on the reverse strand, counting down.
CCCATTGGATTTTAAATCACACTGTATCACTGTTTTTCTAATACTTCTGGCAATTTGTTGCCTGGACTATACCTATACTTATACGATTCCTGTTGGCCCTGAAATGCCTTTCCCTTTCCTTACCAATTAAAATCCTACGCATCTTGAAGACCGGTGCTTAGATCCTACCTCTTGCTTCAGGCTCCTATGAAACCTTATCTGGAAACAGAAGGTCAACTTTGTTGCTAGGTAACATACTCCTTGCAGTTAAAATGATGCCTGGTTGGCAAATTGCATCTGGACTGCGAGGATTTATACATGAACTATAAATACCTGGTGGGGATGCAATACTTTGGACTTTCCCACATGATGATTCATAATTAGGCAGGTCCTTTGTCCCTGGAGGCTAAGCCTTTGGAGTTGTTACAACATATATTGCCTCTTATGGGGCATGAGGTTTCTAATTCGGGAATATTTCTGTGCCTACCCAATACTGATTTATCTTTTTGCACTTGAGCCATCACCTGAGGGGCCCGGAGTGATGTCTGTACTGATATAAGGACTCCCTCTGAAGAGAAACTCAGAGTGCCGTTTCTTGGATTGCATCCGTTTAGGTAAATCTAAAGCCAAGTATGGTCCATAGCAGTCTTGTGAGTCTGGACTGTTTAGTTGAACCTAAAAAGACCTGCTTTTGGGAGCTGCATCATTAAGAAATGTTGTCTTAAATACTAACACCCCTCACACAGCTGTACTTAAACCACTGGGGCTGTACTCAGGGTGAGGGTAATAAAGTATTGTTTACCTTTGGAAGGAGTTGGATTGCCTGTAGAATTCTTTGTCTGTGCCCAGAATTAAGAATTCCAATTTCCAATAAATCCTGATCCTCCATAACATTGCTTCCCTGAAATAAAACCAGAAATGTTATAAGTTAAATCAGGCATTTTTACTATGGGTAATAATAATTTGTTTAATACGGAGACAAGTAACCAACAAGTGATCTGAGTTTTATAAACAAAAGCAGAGTCATTCTTCTGTGAGGAGTCACCTATGTGACTGAGTTGAAAGTTCTGGGAAATATTCCTTCCCTTCACAAATACTATCATGGCTTACCATCTCTGGTTGATATATCTGCATTGGAGATTCATTCTGGTGATTTAAAACTCTGTTCCTCTAAAAAATGTAAATGCTCCCAGGGAGACTCGCCATTTAGAACTATCAGTGAGCCATTTGTTGATGTGAATGAATCAGTCCCCCACCCCTTCCCCTGAAAATAAAGATGGAAAAAATTGAGCATATTAGACAGGTTAAAAATGAGAATTAATCTTAAAATGATGAATACCAGACACCTGGTCAAGATGTGGAAATAGAACAGTAAATAAGATGTAGGTCCCTGTTTACAATGGTCTTTATTCATTCTAGTCCAGTGATAAAAACGGATTGTTCAAAGGCAGTTAAAATGATGTTGACACATGCTTGAGAGCCTAGAGGGGATCGAGGATATGTTTTCAGAGGAGATGATGCTAATTGGATATCTGAAAGATAGTTAAGATTTAGTATTCAAAAGAGGCAGGACAAAGGAGAAATTATGTGTAATGTCCTATGGGTAAGAAAGAACATAGTGTATTCAGAAGCATCGAGTTCTGGGATAAGTTGGAGAGAGGGGCAAAAGGTAAGCAGAGTCCAGATTATAGACATTGTATGCCACGCTGAGGAATTTAGATTTCACCCTGCCCACAATGGAAAACCATGGGCAGATTTTAAGAAAAGGAATTATATGATGAGATTCCAAACTTAGAAGATCAATTTGGTTTCTGTGGCTGGGCCTCAGTTTCTAGTAAATAATGAAGTTGAGCCACACTATCTCCAAGGATCGGTCTAGTCCTGAAATTTTCCGATTTCAATGAATTTTTTTTAGACCTCTGAGTAATATACAGAAATTTATACAATGCTTATTTTGTCCATAAATTTTTATCTTTTGGGGTTTGTAAGCTAGAGTTTCCCTTGAAATTGAGGAGTCTACAGAGAAGTTCAAGAATTCAGACCCAACTTTTGTGGACAAATCAAACTGTCCACAAATGTGTAACATTTGTCCTCTTAATGTGTAACATCTGTCCTCTTAATGTGTAACAAAAATACGAGTAGACATTTGAGAATACCTATGTATGGAGAGCAATTTATGGTACTGAGAAACATTTAAGGCAGAAGAGAATGAATTGGAAAGGGCATGAAGACCATCAGGAGACCACTGCAATTGTTCTAGAGACGGTGTGGGATTAGACCAAAGAGTGATCATGGGAGACAGAAAGAAGTGAGAGGATTTGAATACTCAGGAAGTTTGATTTGGCAATTGAATGCGTGGAATGATGAAGAAATGTAGAATATATGTTGGTTCCAGGCTTGAGCAAGAGGGGCGTTTCATGATGCCTTTTCTTGAGATAATCAAGGAGAAGGAGCCAATCTAATGTGGTGCAAAGTGAGACTACTGTCTTTTCCTGGAAAGGGACAGAGTAGATAGATGTAAATAATTTAATATCAGACTATATTATATAACTGAATAAATGACTGTTCTTAGAAAGCTTAAAGCCATCGGAATGGTATCACAGCTAGAGATTTAAGATGGGCATTCACTGGACAAAAACATTCCACCTGCTCATAGTCTCATTCCTATGCTTAAGCTACCCTGGCATTCTTGGAGGAGGCAGAACAATCCAGGTATATAGCAGCATGATAATGAAAAGCCTAATGAAAAACAAATAAAGCCAGTCTTGGCAATATGCCATAGGAAACATTGCTTTCAAGAAATTACTCAGTGCACACAATAGAGCATGGCTAAGAATATAAATGACTTCATTTTGAAAAAGCATTATTACTTTCAGAAATAAACTAGTGTGTCACGAGCGCGATGTATGATACAATTCACATTTGACTATTACTCTTTGAGGGTTTTCCAGAAGGAGTTACCCGGCGCTTAAAACAAAAATAAAAACAAGAAACCTTTGACCCTCTATGTTTTAGACCACTACCATGTTTTCCATGGACTAAATTAACAGCCTACGACTTTAGCTCATACATAAAAATAGAACCTGATTTCTTTGTACAAACACAAAACACACCAGGATCCTATAGTTTGAATGAGCTCACATGTATAGGTAATCCTGAAAACTTGATTATAGTGTTTAAATACTGAAATTTAAGAATTTGAAGAATTGAAATTTAAGATTTGAAGAATTGAAATTGTAAAGGGCACTTTCTTCTTCTAAGCTACCAATATACCATCTTCTCTGTCTTCAGTAAGAAAGAAAACTTTCTGAAGTTTTGTAAGGAAGTCAGACATCTTTTCCTTGGGTCGGATTTCCTAGCGTACATGATAATTACCAAGCACTTTTGAAAAATGAGTGAAAATTATGGGAGGTACAATGCAAATGGCAAGAATGTGCCCAAGGGGGAGTGGTACTAATTGTAGAAATGTAAAGAAAAGGATTCACTGTCCCCAGTGAGGCATGCTGTTAGAAATTTTGTTTTCTCTTATTGTAATATATAGGAACACCAAAAATATCGTGGTGCATCATCTAGCCAGGATTTTTTCAAAACAGCACCAGCCTTTGGATCTAAAGACATGGTTCTGAGTCTTATCTGGGTAAACCTGGCTAAGTCATATATTATTTCTAGGCCTCTGGTCCTCACCCATAAAATGAAACAGTTTAACGAACATCCCTCTAGTTCTAAAATGCTATGATTTCAGTCATGTCCAACTTTTGGTTAGCATCATTATATATAAATATAGATTGTATAATTTGAAATTATACTTTATTGTTTTAAAACGTGTAGCCTAAAGTTAGCTTTAAGAAGTGATTATAGTGAAGGGCAAGAATGCACAGCTTTTTTTTTTTTTTTTCTTTTGGACAAATTCATCTCAGTACTAGGAACTTATACAATGTCCTATTAAAATAAATAATAGAACACCTCATTTTTGTAGCGTATGGATTCTTACAGCTTTTCAGAGAAAAATCAAATGTTTCACGTCTTACAACTAAACCATTTCATGTGACTTGGTTAACGGTTGCACCATCAGGGACAATAAACATTTCCATTTTTCCTAAGGAGCTGGAATTTATTCTCACATTATCACCTGCCTTACTACATGTTAGAAAATCTCAGTTTAACACCTTTTTTTTCCCTCAATAAAAGGTGAACATAAGCTCCAGCTTTCTCCCTCCTCCATCCATTTTTCACATGACTTTCAGATCAATGGTGTTTGGAGTAGAGCTCCATTGTGTCCATCTTTTGTTTAATCCCCTGCTGCACTATCTCCTCATTACCCCACTACACATGTCATTTCTACTTCCTCACCTCCCGTTTATTCCTCAACCCACCACAATAAGCTTCTACCCCCATTGACTCCATAGAATTTCTCTGCCAAATATTAAGAATGACCCCTGAATTGCCATACCTAGTTGATTCTTTTCAATCCTGATCTTGAGGATTCATTGTCCATATGTGGCTGGTGGCTACTGTATTGGACAATGTAAATAAAGAACATTTCCATAATCATAGCAAGTTCTGTTAGACTGTGCTTCTCTCTACAGTAGAAGACGTTGAAACTTGTGGTTGAATCACAATGATGAGGCAAAAGTGGTGATGTAAAAAGGAGTCAAAAATACTCGTGAATCATTCTCAGGATATAATTGATGTGCCTCTTAGTCAAAGTTCATAAACATTAAATTTAGGATCCTTAGAAAATTTTCTTCTAATTTTTTTAGTTATTAAAACAAATTGGTAACCGGTTCTACTCCCTAGTGTTTCTTTATTATGGGGCTAGAAATCTATGCTATCAAAATGACAAGTCCAATTGAGAAATTACTTATTATTTTCTTAGCACACTACCAGGCACGTTGCACAGGGAGTTTAGGGAATCATAATCAGTAGATAAATTTGTTTAGTTAATGACTTACTTAAGAACCAAAGGCCCCAGCCAATGTTTTTTAGAACAGATGTTTCTCTGCTGACAAGAATTGTCTAATCTAGGTCTTTATTGCTTTCTTAAATTATGGAGTAAAGAAAAATATTGTAATATTTATGTTCTGAGATATGAAAGCTGAAGTTTCTCTGGCCACTGGGAGAATAACTTATGCATTGAAGTTTTTTCAGCTGTGATAAACTAATGAGATGACCAAATAGAATAAAAAGCAGTGTTTTGCACTTAATGATCCATTAGAAATAAATTTATTGAAGTCATCTTTCAAAAATATCTGTACTGATTGCTTCTGTCTCTTAGAACTCCAGCTTGAAGAGTTCTCTTATTTCCCCAATCTTATGTAATACCATACATATCATATTCATTTAGAAACCTTTCCTTCACATTGTATATTATATAAAATGCTAGGGAAACATATTTAAGGACCATAGAAAACTGTTTTCTTCTTAATATAAGCTTGAGTTGAATGTTAATAGAATGACACCAAGATCTTGCAGACTCATATAAGAAAAAACACATATTTTAGTTTATTTTTAATATATTTTTTTACAGAATAATTGACATGGCAGCATAAAACTACAGATATCCTGTTTTTTGAAAGTTTGCATTACACCACCTTACTTTTGTAAAAGACCTTCATTCATACCTGTTTCCACTAACCGAAAGAAATCTAGAGAAGATTTTCACTTTAACGAAAAAAAGGCAAAAAGTGAAAACAGTGGTCAGCATTTGTTTGATTTGCAGGGAGAGATCGCAGAGGCAGCCACACCCTGAGCAGCGAGAGTGGCCCCACCAGGCTCCTTCCTTGAGAACCACACTCAGCATCTCAGCGTCAAGCCGCCATAGCTTTGGACAGTGCCTGTGAGCATCTGCACTTTATCTTGATTATTTTGTGCATCCATTAGCAACACATGTCCTAAAGTATCAGAAGAGCCTAAGAGAGCTCATAAAGGTGTTATACTTAGTGGAAAACTGGATGTAATTAAGGATTTTGATCATGGTGAACAAAATAAAATTACGCATACACTGAATTTTGGGTAAGGGAATGCTAAAGTTTTTCCCATATAAATTAATGATAATTGCTTCTTTGCTTTGTGCCACTTCGGCTTACTTACGAAAGCTTTCATAGGTACATTCTACTTTAGAATAGCAGGGAAAACCTGCATATATAATTTTCTTGGAATAATAGTGCTACCTCTTACTTTCCATAAAGGCTTTGAGTCAATTTGATATCGATTTACAAGTGTACCCAATGCATGTCTTTTCTGTATGATTATGATAATTATTATTGTGATAAATACTAGATTTATAACTCCCTTATCAGTGTTGCAAAAAAGCTTTATTTAGTCTATCAGATAGAAACATGGGTTACCATAAGTGATCAGATAATGGATAATGTGCTGCTTCCAATTTTAATTCCCTCTGTCATACTAATGAAATGGCAGTGGAAGAAAATTTTGTAACATATTTTTACCTCTCTACCTTAGCCCTCCACTTGAACATGTTCTGTCTACTGCAATGGAATTTCTTGTTCATAAGTTAACTGAATTTTCACAATTTTAACTTATGAAGAAAGTTTTCTAGATTCTTCAGACCACATGAATTATCGATTCAAATAAATGTTACATTTAAGCAATAAGTTGGAGAGCAATAAGTTAGAGAACATCTTAGATATGTAAGTTACATATTTTTACAAATTATATCTTAGACTTATTTTTTTAAGATTAGCTAAGAAAATTACAGTAAATTTTATGCTATCACTTTTTTCTTATCATTTTTCAAGTCTATTTTCCTTTCGAAACATCTGTTCTTAAGCTACAGAGAGAGAGAGGGGGAATTTAGGTAATCAGGTATTTACTTGTTAAAATATTGAGCAAGGTTTGGTGATACCATAAATTATAATTATGATTCATTTGAGACGTGTTCATGTAGATTTTGAATTATGTATATTTATAAAAGACTGCAAAATCATTTATACAGTAATTTGTGCTGCCTTGGTCAAAAATTTCATAGTTTCAAGAGAGGAAGCCTATTTATTTTTCAGGATGTTAATCCATAAGTCCTACAAGAAGAAAAGCTGATGTGAACAAATATTTGTGTGCCCTTACTTTTCTCCAGGTACATAAGTACGAAATAATAAGGCTATGAACACCAATTATTGTCTTCTTTCATTTTTCACAATAATAGCAGTTGGTGTAAATTAGCATAAAGTATATTGCACAATTATTGAGTTCTTTCTTATTCTGTACCAGGCACTGTTCTAAATGCCTTAGATATATTAGCTTATTTAATTCTCACAACAACTCTATGAGGTAGGTACTTAAATAACTTGCTCCCATGGCTGAATAGGGAGTCATTCTCATAACTATTATCCAATACTGTTTCCAGTGCATTTAGTGTAGGAGAGAAAAGGTTCACTAAAAAAATGTGGCTAGACCTAAACCATTTGCATTTTACTTTAGAGCCATATGAAATTCACATTTGAAAGCAAGTGTTCCAGCACTCTTTACGTTTGATTTCACAGAGTTTAAGCGACAGTGACTCCCTCTCTTTGGAAGAGAATTTGGAAAGCTGTCTGACCTATTCCTCCCTCCTCTGCTTCAGTGCTTTCTGTTCACTGAATCATGGAATCAGGGTTGGCAGGAACCTGGTGGGATTTTCTAGGCTAAATATTCCCTAACTAACCACTAAGCTGTAACTTCCCTTTCCTTTGAAGCGTGAAGTCAGCTGGGTTACACCATTCCCCAAAGGGTAGGGCGGATATGAAAAGCTATAAATGGTCTTTCCCAGCAGCTGAGTCTGAGCAGGGGGTGGGGACGGTTGGGGGACACCTCAGTCCTATTCTTTTAGCTCCCACTGTGCTGCAGACTGAGTGTGACAGGAGTGCTATTAGAAGAACATGCCAAAAGTGGAGATGAAAGGAAAACAGTTAGCAGCTGTCCTGTGTCCTTTTCTAATCACAAGCTGTGAAGTTTCTAAAAGAAATTTTTTTTTAGGGTGGGCTGTACATAATTTCGGTATCTGATTCTGTTCTTCCATCTAATATGATGAACATTTCCCAGTGTCTCTAATGGAAATTAATACAGTGCTATGACAAAAAAAAAAAAAAATTACAAGGGAGACCTATGTTGTAAACTAATCAGGCGAACCTCTCTGAGAAAGTGACATGTAAGTTGAGATGTGAGGAATTAGAAGGAGCAACCCAAGCATAAAAAGAGCCATTAGAAGGGCATTCAGGGCAGAAGGAATAGCAGGTGCAAAGGCACTAAGGTGAGAAAAGAGTCAGGCATATTCTAGGAACAGATAGAAGGCTAGTGAGACTCGGATTTGGTGACTGAGGGGGAAGAAAACCTTGGAGGGGGAAACAGGGCATGATAGATATTGCAGGGCCATGAAAAGGACTTTGAGTTTTATTCTAAGTGCAATGAAAAACATTGAAGGACATAAACTGACTTATATTTTTAACTGGCGTGAAAAATGAATGGAGAAATTGGGTGGTATGGAAGTTGAGCTCAATAACCAAAATTGAAGTGACAGCACAGAAACATCAAAATTTGAGGGAAAGACGATGAGATATGACCTCTTAGAGAACCATGTGAACTGGGAGTCAAGTTTTCAAGCTAATTATAATTTGAAATTAGAATTTATTAGAATTATAAATTCTAATAAATTATAATGAACTCATTAGAATTAAAAAGAAAGGCCAAAAAATTAAAAAAGGGTATACCTTTTGACCCAGCAATTGCATTTCTGGGTATTTATCCAAAGAAAACAAAAACAATAATTTGTAAAGATCTATGCACTCTAACAATATTACTCAGCCTTTAAAAAAATGAAATCCTACCATTTGCAATGACATGGATGGACCTAGAGGTTATTATGCTGCATGAAATAAGTCAGACAGAGAAAGATAAATACCATATGATTTTACTTATATGCAGTATCTAAGAAACAAAAAAGAACAAACTAATCAAAAACAGACTCACAAATATGGTGGACAATTTGGTGACGGACAGAGGGGAGGGGCGATGGGGGGTGCTGGAAGAATGGGGTGAAGGGTTAAAGAAGTACAAATTAGTAGTCGACAGATGGTCACAAGGAAGGGGAACATGGCATAGGGAATGCAGTTAGCATTAATGTGATGGCTAGGTGGAGGGCCAGGGGAGGGAGGGAGCAATTGGAGGGGATCATTTTATGAACTATATAGATTTCTAACCAATGTACTGTATACTTGAAACTAATTTAAATAAATAAAAAAAGAAATTCAATAAACCCTGTTATTACCAAAACAAAACAAACAAACAAAAAAGAGGCCAGATGCCAATGATAAAAGTCAGAATGATCTTCGATACAGGGTCTAAACTGATACAATTTAGATAGAGATTAAGTACAGTAATATCGATTAAAATGTAAACATACATACTCCGCAGACTCAGCAATTCTATTTCTAGGTCATAGCAGACATTATTGGTAGACTGACCTCCTTTTCCCTTCCAACCTTCTACTATGTGGGCTGGACAAACTAAATGTTCTCAGCCTCCCTTCTAGCTATGGTTGGATGTGTGACTGAATTTGCCTACCAGGGAACTTCCAGAAAAGCTGTTGCTTTTCTGATTAAAAGGAAAAAATTCACCTGGTACCCTCCAGTGTCCATAAGAAAGTAAGCGGCCATGGACTTCCCCCAGGCTGAGTGGGGTCAATTGTTCATACAAAGTGACAGTGATGAGGTCACAGTCAGTTGAACACCAAAAACAAATACCCCCATTGGCTATCTGTAAGCAGGCAAGCGTGGGCTATGAGAGAGTTAGTACCTGAATAAAAAGGTTATTTAAAGCTGTCTCCAGCTTTTGCATCCAAGTTGCTCTAACCAGTGCTGATTTGTCAGTGACAATAATGATAAAGATGTGGACCATGGCACGTAATGGAGGCAGCAGGGTATTTTCAATTTACCAAAGACAGATCTGGGTGTGATAACCACAAAGAACACAGAATGGATAGTAGAAAAGATGAAAGTTGTAAGAACCAAATTGGGATTGAGGGGGGTGGGTGTAATCAATCTATAGAATGGCCTCTTCTCATTTTGACTTAAAATTGAGAAATCTCACAAGATGATTACTTGGAGAAAGTTATTTCATATGAATTTTGGTTTTTGTTCAATTCACTGGATGTGACATTACAGAAGTGTTCATGAGGTTGACAGATTTTAAGTCTGGAAGTGGCTTTCAGCTTCTAATTGAAGAAGACAGGAATCCAGAGATTAAACAGAGTCATTATGATTCTAAAGGAAGATCATTTTTACATAAATGTGACTTTTTGTAGGAAAGAATTTTACCCTTGAAACTTGAACACATTATAATCTTAGAGTCGAAACAATGAGAACTGTGGGGGATATGTTAGGTTGGCCTCAGTGTGTGGCTCTTCCCTGAACTCTTGAGATATCCAGGTTTGTGGCCAGGACCTTTGTAACTCAGAGTGCCTTTGGTGGGCAGTGAATGATGATTACTCTGTTGAAACAATTGACCAGAACATTCCTGATTTTTTTCCACACTTACTTTTGGTTTTAGTTTTGGTTTTGAAGACATTTTTTTTCTTGAACTGTCTTCAACAGAAAAAAAAAAATTTCCCCCATGAAAACTTTATTTTGGCTTGCTTCCTTTTTAAAATTTAGTGGTGGAAAAACTCATTGGTACTACGCTATAGACTGGCTGTTTGTGTTCCCCCAAAACTCATATGTTGGAACCTAATCTCCAATATGATAGTATTTGAAGGTGGAGCTTTTGGGAGGTGCTTAGGTCTTGAGGTTGGAGCCCTCTTGAATGGGATTTGTGACTTATAAAAGAGGTTCCACAGAGCTCCTTTCCTCTTTCCACCACGTGAGGACATGGAGAAGGATGGCCATCTATGAACTAGGAAGTGGGCCATCATCAGTTGCCTAATTGTCGATGCCTTGATCTTAGACTTCCAGCTTCTGGAACTATGTGATATAAATTTCTGTTGTTTATAAGCCACCCTGCCTATAGTATTTTGTTATAGCACCCCAAATGGACTACGACATACAACAACACTGGAATTAAGTGTGAGGAGATGGTCACCATAGGTTAGATAGGCAAGAGACTAACCCAACCAAGGGTTTAAACTGAAAGCTGAGCAAACCACAACTAAGAGTCCATTGGGCTGTTGTAGAATTGTCTGGCTCCACCACTTGGCCTTGGGTTGAATACAAAAGGAAAATTTATGCAAGGCACACAAATACTCTTTTCCTTTGTATAACATCCACACCATGACGGATACCCTTTCCTCATTTTTTCACTAAATAACACTACTCAACCAGAATGAGATAGGGGAAAGAAAAAGGAAACACTCTTCTCATAGTGAATGTCAACATCTCCTTGCCTAGTTTTTCTAATTAAAGAGAGAAAGTCTTGGGTTTTACTTCTAAAATATGCAATGGGCAGCAAAACCACCATAAAGTCCTTCATATTAAATTGAGCATTGTTCAAGATGAACACCTCTTGTCTAGGTTAGAGCAGATACTAAATAGGCCACAGAGTTATCTTGTTTTTTTCTACTTGGTATTATATGTCCTGTATACTTCATTAGATCACAAACCTTTTGAGAGAAATGATCATGTCTTAAGCATCTTTGCATCTCCCCTATCACCTGTTTGCTAAATTGTGAATAAAATAAAAATTGTGAAAGAATGAATGCCTAAGTAAAAATGTGAAGCACAGATTTAAAAAACACCGGTCTAAAGATCATCAAGTAAGTTTGTAGGAAATGGATTGAAAAGTTTGAGCTGAAAATTCTAATATTTAGGATGTCTGATTTTCTTTTCTAATTGAAGGAAAGATAAAGATGGAATTTCCGGTACATGATAACACCAAAATGTTCTTAATTTTTTTCAGTTTTGCAAATTCTCATGATTTGATTTTCATCCAGGACTGTCAGTTGAGACATCTGATAATCTAAAAGCATTCAGAGAATTAGGATCCCATATGGCTCAAAAATATTTCCTACCCGTCAGGGGAAAAGAGAACATACTGTGAAAATAATACTGGTATATCCTTCAGTTATGTGTACGAGGAAGACAAACTAATTTAAATCATTATTCATGGCATAATAATCATTATAATGACCACCAAGATCAATTATGATGAACACAATTAGAACATACGGTTTCATAATCATGCTGCATTATGACAAAACAGAGGTATATTTCAGAGCAGTGATAGCAATGGAGTTACGCATTATCTTACAGAAACAACCTTCATTGGAAATAAGCACTGAATTAGGTGTCCTGGCTTATCACCAATTAATTGTGTAAACTTGGAAAAGTCATTTAACTTCCTTAGGACTTAATCTTCTCAACTAAACAATGATAAATTTGGGCCAGATGTTCTCTTCTAACATAGCATCTGTTCTCGGGGTTCTAGAAGAAAGTAAATCTACTCATATACACATATTGTCTGAAGAGTAATTCTTATTTGAAGAGAAATATTTTCTTTGAGTATTCAGTATAAAGAGATACATTTATATAATAATAAGAGAGGACAAGGACTTGGGCTCAACCAGCTATACCAACCAAATTAATAGAGTCGTAGTAGTATTAATGATAATAATAATAATAATAATAATAATAATAATAAATAGCAGCCGTTAATATTCATGGAATGTTGATTGTGGGCTGGTCACTGCCTTAATCCTCAGAAATTACTATTAATAGACCATTTTACAGATGAGAAAACTGAACTTGTTTGAGCTCACACTATAAGAGGTAGAGCTGCTGTAGCAACCAGGGTGACAATAAAGCAGATGATAGAAGCAGACAATCAGATGCCTCCATACCCCATAGTGTCTAGACAAGTATCTTCTACATAAAGTTGGATGTAGATGGATGGAGTCTCTCCCTATTGGTCCAGTGGTCTGCATTAACTTCCTTCCGCACAATCTGTACTAAGGGCTTGGAGATTAATAAAAAGAATATGGAATTCAGAGCTCCTGGGTTCACATTACAGTTTAGCTCTTTAATGGCAGAGTGACTTTGGGTAAGTTAGCTTCTTTTCTTTATCTGTAAAATGGAGATGACGATGACATCTACCCTTTAGAGATGTGGTACACAATGCTTATGAAGTTACTTTATAAATTATAAAGTAAAATTGCTAAAAATAAAGCATGTCTGCTAGGAACAACTTTTTACCCATTTTTTTCGTTAAGAACATAGAGCTGTAAATCTTCTAGTTTCATGTTGTTTTTGCCAGAAATAGTCTATTCTGAAAGAGGCAGCATGTGTGGTGGAAAAAAAATGTAGGTTTTATTCCTAGCTCTGCCATTTACTTAGCTTTGTGGCCATGGACAAGACGCTTACTTGGGTGTCCCACAGGGCCCCAGGCACAGAAGGGCCTGTGCTTGGGGTTTAATGCTCTGTGGTTACTGTTTTAAAATTCTTCATTTTTTCTCTGAATATGTATTTTGTAAGTGAAGGTTGATCAGACAATGGAGTATGTGATGAGGTTTCTTACCACTTCTCCGGGAAGGGTTCCCCTGCTTGGACTTCCCCTCTATACCTGGTTTGAAACAGCTGCTGCTCTGCTCTCCACTCCCAGCAGGGGTCTAGTCAATTACCCCTTTAGGGTCAGGCACTCATACCCTATGGCACCTCAGGGCAGGGCATGGCGTTCCCTATATACACTACTTTAAGCTCACAGCACCTTGGCACAGCTGGTGGGCAGCAGGCCAGAGTTTACCCTTGATCCAGGTACCCAGCATGTCTTGACACAGACACAGAGATTTAAAAATCCTTAGAGGTCCCCTATCTCCCATGGTTTGGAGTGACAGGCCCCTGGAAAATGGAGATGCTTGGTTTGACTTCCCCAGACTTCCTCTTGCTCAGGCCAAGGTGCTGCTCATTGGTCAGGGGTATGGTGGGAGGCGGGGCTCCGAAGGTATCAGGGTCTGCAGCGAGGCACCTGTTTCTGCATTAGGAGGCAGGTCTGTGAACATCTGTACTCTCCCTGCCGGTATCCAGTGCCTGGGCGTACTTCCTTGACTAGTGATATGCCTGGGGGCCTTCTCTCTCCCTCCTGCCAACTCCGAACCTTCCTGAGTTTGGCTTATATGTTTGTCTTTTTTTGGACAGCTCAAGATACCCTTTGTATTAAAGCCACGAAATAGGAATTGTGTAATTTTGGTGATTCTGCATATGAGTTGGATGCGCTAATATTTGTTTAAAATTGACATTGAGCAATATAAAAAAATGGCAAAATTCATGGTAATAACATAAAATTTTAACTTTTCTTTACTTGAAACATTAAATAGTAGATTTAAAAACATCATAGTAAGTCCAGAGAAAGATTGAGGAAGAAAGGAAAAAGCTTCATATGTAATTTTAGTGGTACTTTTACTCCTCCTCTTTGAATAAAGGGCCCTACATTTTCATTTTGCACTGGGTCCCACAAAAATTATGTAGCTGGGTATACTCCCAGCATGTAAGTTTGTGTAATCACCTGGTCCCTGCCTCACTCCATAGGTATAGCTGCATCAGGTCTATAAGCTCAGTTAGAAAGCATGGTTGAACTGACCCATGAACATTTATCTGTAATTTTATCTGTTCCTTCCCCAGAAGATAGAAAAGGTGAAATGGGGGCCATTCCCTCAGAAACTATCAAGGTTATTTAACTCTAATGAGGGTGATGCTTCACTAGGCGTTAACTAGATATAATTCCCATTTGTAATCCTGTGAGTTGGCTTATAATATGATAATGAGAAATACTGTAACTTGCTTGGTCTCTTGGGGCGCCTTTATTCATTCATTCATTCATTCATTCATTCTCTCATTCACTTATACTATCATTTCACAATGTGTACTGAATGCTTACCACGCTGTACACACTTTGTTAAGCATTAAGAATTCAAAAGTGTTTAAGACATTCTCTTTCTTAGAGGAGCTCAAAGTCGATGAGGGTGGAGGTGGAGAGGAAGGAGGCACATAAATAGATAATTATTTTTTTATGACAGCAAGTATGATAATTTTGGCTATACAGAGAAAAGATTCTTGAAGTACATAGGCATGGATCAGGAAAGACATTTTGACGAGGGTGACATCTTTGTTGCCTACTAAATGATTAGTAAAAGTTAGCCAGGATATAGAAAATGGTAAAGGCAGGGAAGGGAGGCGGGGAGGGGAAGCATTGCATGGATTGGTTACAGTGTGAACGAAGGCACTGGAGACAAACAGAGCAGTGAGAGTGAAAACCAGCAAGCAGTTCACTGTTAATCAGGCTGGAGAAATAGAGAGGGAAAGACTAAGTAGTGAGCCTTGTAAATCTAGTATCATTGAGATTCTAAGAGGTCTTCGTCTTGTAGCTCTAGCCAGCATGTGAACGAATGGTTTTGTGCCTAGAAGAGAGATGGTTAAATTTATAATTTAGAAAGCACAGTAGAATGGCTATTCGAAGTACGGATTTGAAGGGATAAAACTGGAGGCTAGAAGCTGGAGCCTGTTTAAGACGCTCTTGCAGCAATTAATACAAGAGACAACGATGGTCTGAATTAGGGCAGTAGTAGCAAGGATGGTTCTGTATTAAAAAATAACTAAAGAGTTAAAATTGGCTGGACTTATTACTGAAAATGTAGGAGTGAGTGGAAGGGAGGAGCAAGGGTGACTGTCAGGTCTTTTGTTTGGGTGACTGAGGGTTAAGGGGTCAGATGAGAAAGAGACTTAGGGCGGAGGTAGAGATTTCGCGGTGAAGTCAGGAAGAACAGGTGTGTTCTGTTTTGGATGTGAGTAGGGGCTTATGGAAACGCCAGGTGCAGATGTCAGAAGGCAGAGGAGGCTGAAGTCTAGGGGGAAGTTTGGGCTGGCGTTGTAGATTTTGTATGATCAGGATGTAGGTGATACTTGTAACTATGAGATAGACGAAGGGACCCGTAGGGGACACCATGGAAGAGAGAAGAAAAAGATGAGGGTAAGGAGGAACAGAGGTGAGGATGCTGTCACAGAAGCCAAGAGGGTAAAGAGTTTCACAAACGAGGACAGGAACCAGCTGTTAGGTACGGCAGAGAGAGCCTAAAAGAAGTGAAAAATTTCCTTTGATTTATTTGGTAATATAGAGTAGCTCATGAGGGATCACAGGAGGAGCCTTTTCAATAGAACTGTGAGAACAAAAGCCAGATTTAAGCAAATTGTAAAGTAAAAGGAGACAGTGAATACAGACTACTTTTTGAGAAGTTCGAATGAGTAAGGGAGGAGACAATTTAGAGCACAACTGGAGAAGGAGCTGGATCAAGGATGAGTTGCTTTATTTTCTTCTTTCTTTTTCTCTTAATAGGAGACACTTAAGCAGAGAAACTACAGGCAGAAGAAAGAAAAATACTAGAGATGGAAAGTTTGAGACGAGGAAGAAAAAAAGGAAAACTGGTGGAGGTAGGAGGGGCAGGCCTGAGGAAGACAGCACATCCTTCACACCTTAAGAAAGGATGTGAGGATGGCTGAGGTAGACGCTTGCACTCCTGGAGTCCTTCACCTCTGCTGCTTCTGCCATCACCAGCACATGTCAATTCCTCATGTCTCCATTCCTGAAACTGAGCTGCCAAACTGTTGGAAAATGTCAGGCAACTGTGCCGAGTGAGTTCTCTATAGATTCACATTATTTAACTACTGATAGACTGCATTTATATTGCAATTTTTTTGGGGGGGGGGTGGAGGGCAGGGAGGATTCCTATAAAAATTCCCTGATAACAATTCTCTAAGCCTCTAGTCTTACCTTTACAGCCCTCAATCTTACGAGATCCTCTCCTGTTTTGAGTGGTTGGAAGTTCTCCATCATAAACTCCTTCAACATCTCTCCTTTCTATCTCAATTTCTTATATCCTCATCTTCATCTCAGTTTTGAAACACCGTGGTTGGAAGGCAGGGTGAAATGGTAAGAGGATGAGACTGGAACCAGAGAATGAGAGAGCTTGAATGACGTGCTGATGAAATTGAACTTTACTATATAGGAAATCTGGGAGCCCCCAAAGGTTTTTAGAGAACATTATTAAATATATGTTGTAAAAAGATAACTGACAGCAGAATGGAGGGAGAATTTGAAGAGGATGATATTTGAAGTAGGCAGATCTATGAGGGGGCTTTTTATCTTGAGGTATAATTTACATATAACATTAGTTTTAGGTATTCGACATGATTCGATATTTGTATTGATTGAAAAATGATCACCACCATAAGTCTAATTAATATCATTCATCATACATAGTTTCAAAATTTTTTTTTCTTGTGATGAGAACTTTTAAGACCTACTCTCTTAGCAACTTTCAAATAGGTAATATAGTATTATAAACTGTAGTCACGATGCTGTACATTGCATTCCCGTGCCTTATTTATTTTATAACTAGAGGTTTTATATAGTTTAGGTTAGAGATGATAAAAGTCAAACAAGGGCAACTTGGTTACAGATTAGATATGAGAGAGAGAGAGAAAAGAGAGAGAGAGAAAGAAAGAGAGAGGGAGTTAGTTTGTTAGTTGAAGGGGGAGGCAGTAAGCAAGGTAAGTACCCAGAAATTATTTGTTAATCTTACTTATTAAATTGCAAATAGAAATAACTACAATTTATTACATATTCTGTAACATATTTATTTAGAATCAGTCCCAGACAATATTAATATCACTTCTTCTTCATTGCTTATTATCATCTAGGCCTGATTTTGGCACTTTATCCTGTATAATCAAATGCTCTTTTCTTATTAATTCAGGTCTTAAGATTTGAGCACCCGATGAGCTCATATGTCCTGCATATATATTAGTATGCATCTTTTATACTTTTTATGGTACTTGACAGAGGGTTAGGCAAATAGTAGATACCAAATAAATACTTGTTATTTATTAAACTAATAAATAACAGGAATAAATGAATAAAAGTACTAATCTTATTAGTACTTTTGCTAAGTAGCAATATCTACTAACTTATTTGTTTCTCTGTTTGCCCCATAAAGGCAGAGAGCCTTTCAGTAACTTGCTCATTATTTTATCCCTAGATTGATCATAGTGTCTGTCATACAGTGGTTGCTCAGTAAATATTTGTTAAATGAACATGGCTGTGTGTGGTTTTATTTGTAAATCTGTACATTTAGAAATTTGAATCTTCAAATAGCTGGAAACAAAGCCCTAGATTCATCCAGTGCAAAACAGTAATGGGAGACTATTTAGAAAAGTATTTTTTTCCTTATGCTCTTAAACTAAGTTAGTAGAAATTAAAGTAGCTATTATTACATTTTTGAAGACTTTCATGCAATTAAAATTCTGAAGGAGAAACACTAAGATAGCTCAAGCATCACCTCTCTATACTGCCCCTCAAGAGCATGCAAATGTCTGCTTGGTTGCTCATTTTCTCATGTGTTCACACTATCATTTTTTAGTTCATAAGTTTCTGTAGGGCAGGAAGAGTAAGCATTTCAGAATTACAAACAAATATGAATGCAAAAATATGAAGTAAATCAGAAAGCCAGATTCCATTTTCGAAAGCCTTAAGAGGTATAGCTTTACTTCTGCACAGGAAAAGAAACATCAACAAAAAAAGAGGCAAACAATTGAATAGGAGAAGATATCTGCAAACAATGCCTCTGATAAGGGACTAATATCCAAAATATAGAAAGAACTCATACAACTCAACAACAAAAAAACAAACAATCCAATTAAAAAATGGAGAGAGAACCTGAACAGACACTTCTCCCAAGAAGACATATAAACAGCCAATAGACATATGAAAAGATGCTCATCTTCATTAGCTATTAAAGAAATGCAAAACAATGTACAACGAGATATCACCTCACACCTGTTAGAATGGCTATCATCAACAAGACAAGTAATAAAAATGTTAGAGAGGTTGCAGAGAAAAAAGAACCCTCATACTCTGCTGGTAGGAATATAAATTGGTACAGCCACTATGGAAAATAGTATGGAGGTTCCTCAAAAAATTAAGAATAGAATTATCATATGACCCAGCAATCCCTCTTCTGGGTATCTAACCCCCAAATTTGAAGACATTCATCCATAAAGATATATGAATCCCTATGTTCATTGCAGCATTATTCACGGCGGCCAAGACATGGAAACAACTGAAGTGTCCTTCAATAGATGATTAGATAAAGAAGATGTGGTACATGTACAGAATGAAATATTACTCAGCCACAAGAAAAGATGAAATGCTGCCATTTGTAACAAATGGGTAGATCCTGAGAATATCTTTATAAATAAGTCAGAAAGAAAAAGTCGAGGACCATATGATTTCAGTCATATGTGGGATACAAAACTGAAAGCAATAAATGAACAAGACAAACAAACAAAAAGTCATGAACACAGACAACAGTATAGTGGTTACCAGAGGGTATGGGGAGGAGGGGGAGGTAGAAAAAAATAAAAGGTGTCAAATATATGGTGGCAAACACACAATATAATATACAGATGATGTTTTACAGAATTGTACACTTGTAACCCACATAATTTTATTGACCAATGTCATACCAATAAATTTAATAAAAAAGACTTTTTAAAAGAGGTGTAGCTTTAGTGTTCTGCAGACAATCCAAGGTCACAGATAGCACAGTCCTTTACTCTGGGGCATCTAATTTAGTCAAACAACACAATTTTACTTACTACTGCCTGATACCATTTTAGGCCATAGAGACAGAGGTGTTAAGAAAAAATTAAGCATGGCCCTTGTTCTCATGGAGCTTAGTGTCTACGAATAAAAGGATTGGTGGTGACCTGATCTTGAAGAGGTTGATTCAGATCAAGATCAAATTTTGGGGAAAAAAATATAAAAAAATAAAAATAAAACATAGAAAAGACCCAATTTTAGAATTGGTCCCCAAGAAGATAAGTGGTTTCTAGGAATATAGCTCTGTACAAACAAATGCATATTCCTGGGACAGGTTTCTCCTAACATATTCTTTGCTATGAGTCTCTGCAATGGCTCAGATCTTTACTTCAGTGCAGATGCTCCATGTTATCAGCTGGGGGGGATTTTTCCAACAGACACTGCAGAGGATTAGTGGTAGCCTTATTTTCCAGATAAAGAAAATTCCCATTATTCTACTGTCTCCACACCCAAAGTCTACTATATCTTCTTTAGCATCATCAGCCACCATCATGGTGTAATGGGGGGAAGAAAAAACCCATCCTGAAATAGCTAAAAAGTCCTGGATTATAAATCCTCATAGCTTAGATGCCACTATGTGCTCCAAAGTCTAATTTTGAAAGTGACTGAGAGACTTCTAGCTCATTGTTAAAATCTAAAATTAGGACAAGGGGCAGAGTATTCTCATCCTCCTACAGTTGAGTGACCTAAAGCAATGTAAACTTCTAAATCACATCTTAATAGTTTGAAGGTACTGAGCCCATGTAATTAAGCAACAGAAATAATACCTGTGGTAGGGTTGGGCAAGAAGTACCTTTAAAGTTGTTGTCAGTTTCCAAAGGTATGTATTCATTGTTAAAATTTAATGACTCGTTGATAACAATAGTCAGAATCATAAATTATATATTGTAGAGCATTTTCCAAATTAGCTTTCAGTTATACTATTTTACTGGATAACAAAGGCTGATAGGTTAACTGGCTTGGCTCTGACTATCTTGAGAATAACTATTGAGCAAGAAAAGTGATCCAGATATCTGCTCTTGCTGTAGTGTTCCTTCCACCTTCACTATATGATAATGATGGGTATTATAGCTGAAATAATTATAATAAACTCAGGATATTAAAATAAATTAACATATTAGAAAATATAATAGACAGTGACCCCGTTGCTCCACTTTTACAACTGTTTCTTAGGAGTCATTTCTTATTGTTGAAGCGTACCAGCTACTCCCTAATTATTTCAGTAATGATGCCCTGAAAAAGTGATGAGAATGGAAAATTGGCCTACTCCTGCACAGAGGAGCCAATTGGGATACCAGATGATATAGCAGGAACTTCGGCCATATTGCTTCAGACTTATAGATGAAGCATAAATTAAAATGTTAGCTAGATGTACTTGACATCCCATAACTTCATAAGGACTGTCTTTAGGGATATATATTTCTATAGAAAGAACACCTCGTATTCCTTGTTGTAATATTACCAAATATAGGATAATGAGAGTAGAAATGCCTTACACAATGCTAATAATTTTTATACTCAGAGGGTTCAGTTGAAGCTAGTAACTAAATAAGATTAGCTTTGCCTTAAGAATGAGCCTGCCAGGAACTGTCAGGCCTGTTTTGCAGAATGGAACACTTGAGTGAGTTCTAACACAGACCGACTTGTATGTTAGCCACAATCTTCTTGGGACTCAGTGTCTTCTGCTTTGAGGCTGCAATAAAAAGATGAATTCCTACAAGAAAGTATTTCCAGAAGGGCATAGGGAGGTCTGAGTAGATAAATAATAAGAGATATCTAGCGAATAGAAGCTAGAGAAAGAAAGAAATGAAAACACAATAATTTTAAAAATATTTTTTTAACTGTAGAGACATTAAACTTAACTCATCCTTTAAGATCCAGGGTATCTCTGTCTCTATCTATTTCTCACTAAAGTTTTCCCCAGACCTCCCAGGAAGAATAGAAAGAATACAGAATTAGTTCATTCCTGTACAGATGAGATGTGAGGCTCAGCAAGATCAAATGACCTTATCTTGATAACAAAGCAAATAACTGCAAGAGCAGCATTTATAGCCCATATGACTTCTACCTACACTGATGTTTTTTTCTATCGTACCATCCTGGTAGATGATGATTCTGAAATAGCTACAGTAGCTTCATTTTGTGAAGATAACCCACTACGACAGAAAATGAACTCTCTGTAAACTTTCATGCATTGATAACAGTGGATTTTAGTTAGTGGTCCAGGTCTCTCTCGCTCCAACTAGACTGTGTTCCTTGAGGATAAAAACTGTCTGAGTCTTTTATCCCCAGTGGTTAGCATAGTAGCTAACATATAGTAGATAGTCAATAAACATTTGAAAAATGAATAGTTGAGTACCTGAAAACATGATGTAATCTTGGAAAACTGCCTTCAGGAATTGG
Source organism: Pteropus alecto (assembly GCF_000325575.1). Taxonomy (NCBI): domain Eukaryota; kingdom Metazoa; phylum Chordata; class Mammalia; order Chiroptera; family Pteropodidae; genus Pteropus; species Pteropus alecto. Next base: position 9,154,335 of record NW_006437736.1, on the reverse strand, counting down.
GGCTCTGAGAGAAAGTGTGCATGCAAAAGAATATAGAATAACGTTGAGCGGTCATAGTCATTGAATTGAGTGCTAATATAGGGGAAAATGAAATAAGTTAGAGATAATAGACAGATTATAAATAGAAAAAGAAGGTAGCGTTTGTTTAGTTTGTTTTTGCTTTTAAAATAGATAATTTTATTTATGAGAATTGCAATAGAATTTGAACAGATAAGAAGGTAGATGACTGGAGAAATGGTTGAAAAAGTAGAAAGCAGTATTTAGAACATAGAAGAGGATAAGGAGGGAACTGCAAGATATTTGACAGAAAAAAAGAGAAAAGAGAAGAAAAATCTTTCAGTACGATATTCTATAGGTGTAATATGGTTCTTCTCTAGGAAACTGCAGAAGAGCACAGAGGAGAAACTGGAGCGATGGAATGGACAGAAGAGAAGGAACTGTGAGATAATGGCATTGATCACTGATGAGAAAGAGGAAGGGAAGAAAATGGCCTCAAAGATGTCATTTCTATCATCAAGCAGCACATTCTTCCTGTCATGCAGGTAAAATCAAGGCCAAACTGTGATCTGGTGGTCCGCCTTCAGCTTCTTCCTCCTCTCATTTTGATATCTGCTCCCAGGGCTGCTCCACAGCTGACCAGGGAACTCTCAATGGGGTGTACAATTTTCCCAAGCTCTGGAAATTTTCTCTACTGTTTTTCAACTATTAGAACTTGCCCAGCCTCTATCTAATTCTCTCAGGACACCTGTTTCTATGAAAAGACAAAGAAAGCTAATTGGTTCAAGCAAAGTAATTCCTATTGCAGGCTTTGCCAGCTAATGGTTACCTTGCCTATTACATATAATGGCAGTTTAATTAACATCAAGGTAATTATGATTGGAATTCCTTGTGTCAGACCCTGAGCTAGATGCAGCACAGTATGGTGGGGTAGTGCATGGGCTTTGGAAAACGAAGACAGCGGTCCAACCCACAATTTCCTATCTATGGACCTGAAGAAGTTGTCTTCTCTGGATTCTTTATCCAATTTTTTATCTGTAAGGAAATGATTCTGCATCCTTAGTTTCTTCCTCTATGAAACAGAGGCAATATTGCCTACTTTGCAGGGTTCTTTTAGGATTCAAAATATTTGTAAATAATAATAATAATATTTACCATTTATTCATTTCTTTATCCATTTATCTCCTTTTACATAGGGAAAGCTGAGGCACAGAAAGGTAAGGTGTCATGCCTAAGGTCACACAATTGGGAAGTTCCAGAGCCAATGTTTAAGTCCAGGCAGTTATTTTCCTATTCTTAACCAATACGTGAAATCATCTAGGCAAACAGATGCTTCCACCCACAACGACCATGACCATGACTGTTTGTGGAGCCCCTCACAATGCTGAAACACTTAGATACTCACAAATCTCATTTAACTCTCACACCAATCTTGTACAGTATTATTATCCGTACTTTAAAGTGAGGAAGATAAAGCCCAGAGCAGGTAACTCATTGGCCAAAACTCAAATAACTAATTAGCAGCAGAATTTGAAATCACATGCAGAATTTATGACCAGAAATATAAATATAAAAAAGAGAGCCAGCCCTGGGTTCAGGGTAGGTGCCCACACCATTACTATCTATCTAGGTGGTCTTTCTGCGTTGTTTTTGAAGTTCTCTGATAGCAAAACTGAGACCTGGCTAGATATGATCAGATAGATGAGAAACCGAGAGTGGAGGCATGAGTTCATGAGTAGATTTGAACTCCTTACCAAAGGGGTACTGGTTAATTATCTCTTACCGAGTGGTACTATCAGCCCAAGGTAAAACAAATTAGATTTTTAAAAAGGTGTAAAATTACATCTATAAAATCAGATAAGCCCACTGCAGTTGGGAATAAATTCTACCATAGAAATACATCCTGCCTGATATCAAAGGCAGCCAAGGAACCATGCCAAGAGTTTCTTGGATGAAAACTGACATTTTCTGCTGTAGAGACAGAAGTGGAAGCACTGATTGGAGAATTATATTATGAAGAGTTCTAAAATATTTATCATAATTCTAGGTCATTTATTCATTTACCCTTTTAATGCTCATTTCTTTTGTGCCACTGGGCCGAGCTTAAAAGCAAAGAATAAAAATTCATTTTATTTTAATATATTAATATAAAGCAGGAAGCTTTGCTTTTCTTTGGTTTGAAAAATAATAGTATTTCTAAGAAATATTAAGCACTAAGGTGTTCGTTCAGAAAATAACTTTCGTTGTTTAATAAGGATATTGGATCTATCTGAATAGCTATGATTTTTTTACTTTTTGAGGGGCAGCTTCCTGAAACTTAAACACTCCAAGAGGGGAAAAAATGACAAAAACAATGAAAATTGCCATCGCTTCACTGTACTGATTACCCTATTATGCTTTTTTCTAGACTTGACTCAGGTACCTCCTTCTGCAGGTGGTCTTTGTTTGATTCTCCATTTGAGTTAAGTTGTCCTTCCTGTGTGCGCCAGGAACCCTCTGCATGAACCATCATCCATCACTGCCCTCAGCACACTGCATGGAAGCTATCTGTCTGCACCTCTGTGCCCTCAGAAGATGACCAGGAAAAGGACCATGTCTCATAGTCACCTGGTGTCCTCAGAACCTGGCTCATAGCCAGAGTTTGAAATATGTTTACTGAACAGCACTGAATTTTAAAACGACAACCTGACTATAGAAATGCTGCCTCCACCTACATAAAATTCACTATTTTAAGTGTATCAAGTAGATTAACAATGTCATTTTCTAATGGTATCAAAGACTCGCAAATGAAAAGTAAGCCTTATTTTCCATGTCTTCGCTAATTAATTGGCTTATATAATATTAAAAGATATTTTTTGAAAGCATCATTTCTATCTCAGGCTAGAAGGGTACTTTAGCTAGTGTCCTCATAGCTTTCTATTTTGGCTCTGAATCCAGAGACATGAAAGAGGTTTGACTCAGCTGTCGCTTAATACTGCACAAGCCTGAGAGAGAAAACTATTATATAAGCTAATGTGTATTTTAAGGTTTTTTTTTTTTCATAGCCAGTACCTAAATGCCACCTTCCAACCTTCTGAAAGTGCTGAAACCCAGTGTGTGGGAAAATGAGGTCCCCTACTTGCTCTGTATTCCTTATAAGTATAAAAAAATAAAAGCAGTTGATTAAGGGTTAGCAATTTTCTTTTCTTTCTTTACACGTACTTGTAATTCATTTAATGCAGGAAGTGGGCTGAATTTTCTTGTTCTTTCCAATTCAACTGTCAGGGAGCTTTCTTGCCAGCCTGCTATGGTTACCATGGCAACAAGAAGATGGTGGCAGTAATATGATCTCATGTGCCTTGTGTCAATAGCAAGAGATCATCATGCTTGAGGATAATTTTGACAATAACTTTCGGTTATAGATTCAAGATTTATTAGCATTTGATGGATTTACTGGAAATATTGTACAATGATAGCCCTAAACTGATAATATAAACATGTTTACAAAGGTTAGCATTTTTTCCTATGTGATATCTTATATGGCATTCTAAAATTTACAAACTTTACTAAGTCCTTTCATATAATGTATCTATTTTAATTTTCACTAGGCAGGACAGACATTATTAATCCCAATTATAGAAGAGGAAATAAAAGCTCATACAACTTGCTTATATAAGGTAGCAAAGCAATTCTGCAGTGAATCTGAAACTTCAATTTGGGGCTTCTGTCATCAGAACCAGAACCTTTTCCCAATGCCTATGTAAAGAACTGATGGATATTAAGAAGATGTTCTTAGGAGCACAGGTTAGACCATGAAATGTCTGATTTAAAATAATTAAAATGTATGTATTATAACAACTACTAGTTTGAATACAACTCTTTTACATTTGGATGATGTTTCATACTTTTTACATTTCCCATGGCAACCTGTTCTTGTAAGGCTTTCCTGATACCATATATATAAATAGATGCTTCTCTTTCTCCTTCCGTTTGCCTGTTGACCATAGTTTTGCTTTTCAAAAATTATTATTAGTTGCATTTATTTTTCCACTGTGAATGCCTTGAAGGCAGGAATCATTTATTTTTGGTAGGACCCTGTTTCTGGCACAGCACCTGGTACATAATAGATACACCATAAAAGCTTGTCGCTTATTAAAGTTAACTCATCTGACTCTCACATAAGCCCAGGAGGTAGGTACAGTGGGCGTTATGATCTTCCCATTTAAGAATGAGTAAATATAGGTCACATACATAATTGTAAGAAATTTAATTCTCCTGCCCTCACTCATGTGCTCTTTCCACATCATCCGGTTTGCTTTAATCCCTCATTTATTTCTTCCTACCTTCCTTCTTTCATTTATTCATTCATCAAACATTTGTTGGTTGCACCTTATATACCAAGTACTGTTATAGATGCTGGGATACAAAGATAAGGAAGACACAGTCCTCACCATCTCACCAGCACTGGACTCAGAAAATTGAAGATAATTTTCTGCATGGGCAAGTAGGTAAAATAAAACCTTTTATGGAACCCCAAGTAGATTACTTCACAACTTAGTTGAATCTTTAAGACAGTGTCTTCAGACTATATTTCAATTCCCCTCTTTAATGCAAGGTTTTAGAACCAGACAAGCCTTGAGCAATCACCAACATAGGACTGAGTACAAATTCTTCATCTTAATTTTTTTTCTTGAGTGTGAAATCAGCATTTCCAACTCTCTATCAAATCCCCAAACTTAATATGTCTGAAATGAAACCTATTATCTGCCACACACAAATGGGTGTAGTAGAAAGAGGCAGATGAGTAAGTTTAGACTCCTGACTCTCCTCATTCTATTGGATTGTCACCTTGGATCTGTAACTTACACTCTCTAGGCATTTCTTCATTTCTGATTTCTATCCAGCACAAAATACATTGCTCAAAATACTTCCTGAATACATTGATTCTTGAAAAAGTTGTCAATGAGGATTAAATAACACATAAAAGTGATACCTGGAACAGTCCTAGCGTTAGAAGGTACTCATTTGTTAAATGAGTGAATGGGCTAAATAAATATAAATAGATCTATTTCCTGAAATATACTCAGTTGTCAAAACAAAACTTCTGAATATCTTTACTTCCCTTTCCTCAGTCTCCACACCATAAAATCAGGTTTATTTTACCTCTGCAATGTCTTGGACTTCTTTTCTTTCCATCCAATGCCTTGCTTCTGTCCACCCCCCACCCTTGCTAAGCTAGACTTTTGTAGGAGGTTCTTGACTGAACTTTCTCTCTTCCATGCTCTCCTATTCCAAATTATTGCCCAAACTGTCATTTTAAAAGCATAAATAAGATCATCTATGTGTTCTGGTCATACATTTTGTTTTTATTCTCCTATTCTAATTAAAAAACTCTTTAGCATGGCAATTAAGATCCTTCAAATGGTGTCCTTTTGTTTCATTTATAATCACCTTCCTCCATACATTCTGAGTTTTAGCCTTCCAATTCCCTAAACAAGCTTTTGGACTTACGTTTTTTTTTTCTTTATGCCTAGTTAGTAGAATGATAATAGCTCTGTAATACTTAGGCACATTCTTTGCAATTTGCAAAGAATTCATATGTGTATATATTGAAACTTCACAAAAACTCTATGGTAGGCAGACAAGCTATCGTTTCATTTCACTGATTAGGAAATTGAAAATCAGAGAGGTTAAATGATTCTGATCATCATAACCTTTATGAGAATTATGTTGGAAAATATTTCTGGCTGTGATGATTGTTGAACAATAGAATAAATCAAAATATTTAAAATAACAACTGTGACTTCAAAATGTTAATGCTCAACATTTGTTCAGCTCTTTAGCACAGAGGCTAATAATAACGGCCCTGATCCAAACTGCCTTGGTGGGAATCCTGGCTCTACTCTTTCCTAGCTGTGTGGCCATAAATAAGTTATCTGATCTGTTTGTCCTTCAGTTTCCTCATTATTACAATGAGGATACCAATAGCCTCTACTGCATAGAGTGACTTTAATATGTGTAAAGACTTAGAATAATATCTGACACATAATAAATACTTCCAAATGTCATTGCTATTGGTGGCCTCTTCTTTGGAGTATTCCCTAATCTCAAGAAGCAAAATTAATTGCTTCCTCACAGGTGCTCCAGTAGTACCTTATTTGTATCTTCTATGTCATGGATACTATAGCTGCTTTACGGTGTTGGCTCAGGATGGACTTAGAAAGTTTACATCTACTTCTCATGAAGACCAGCCCCTCAATTTCTCGAAGTCTCACTTTACCATCTGAGAACACTAAGATAATAATTGTATTTATGTTAGAGGGTTGTGGTGATTATATTGTCTAGTTAGAACACATAAGTACTTAGCGCTTGGCATAGATTAAGTGCTCAATAAAATTTAGCTACCATTACTATTGCTCATATAAATGTTTCACCCATGATATTTTGAATTTCTTATGGTTAAAGTCTGTCTTTTTATTATCTTTACTTCTATCTTTAGTCTTTCTATACTGTAGATTTTTTAAAATAAACATTTAGATACAAGGGATTTCTAAATAAACATGATTTAAGTAGAAAGTTGTAACTTAAATTTTGTAGAGAAAAATCCCCAATTCTAAGTTTATATATACTAGAATTCAAATATAAAAACATTAAATTCTAGATAAAGCTATCTTTTAAAATAGTTGTTCTAATTATTATATAATATAGATCTAGTGATTGTCTGGAAAATTTGAATGCAACATATAATAAATTAGTTTAGATTATAAAAATTCTATTATCTTGTCTGAAAAGGAAGCAAGTATGTATATACACATACACATAGATGAATTTCTAACACTAAAAAGTTTGAAAATTTTCTTCTGTAAGTTGGCATATCTCACTAAGGAACAGAGTTGGTTATACTGCATATGAGAATATTTTAATGCAGTAAAATTTTTTATCATGCAGCTTTATATAGCATCTTTCCCTGAAAGAGTGACTATACAGTGACTAGTGCTAAATTCAGTAGCTAACTCAGATCTTTTCGCTTTTATAAAGAGGTTTCAGGAATGAAGTTAATAGTCTACTTAGCAAATTAAAATATAATATTATGTGTTGCAATGTTGTGTGCCCACCCACCCATCAGACTGCAGAAGAGCTGCTATTCATATGCTTGAATTAAATACTATGCATACTTCTAGCTCACTATCAAAAGTAGCTGCACATAACACAGAGAAAGGACAGAATAAAATGAATGAGTAGGTAAAAATGATTGCAGTCAACTTTAACAATACAAGATCAAACATTTCTGACAAATATTCAATTTTTAATTCACTAATCTTTTATTGTTAGGACTCAAGGGCTGGCAGGATTGAAGAATTTCTTGGGATTTTCTTATGTTTGTCCAGAAGCCCTGGATCAAAGTTTTTGGTTTTAGAGTAACGGCAGTAGCAACAAAACAAAAACTTAAGTAACCACCATTGGCTAAGGCAGCACTGACTAAGACTTCAGCTTCTGCAGTAGGCTGAATAATAATGGCCCTCAAAGGTATCAGGTTCTAATTCCTGGCACCTGTAAATATTACTTTATTTGGAAAAAAGATTTTTGCAGATGTGATTAAATTAAGGATTTTGAGATGGGGAGATTATCCTAGATGATCTGGGTGTGTCCTAAATGCAATCGCATGTATCCTTATAAAATAGAGACAGAGGGATATTTGACAGACCAGAAGAGTAGGAAGCAATATGATCGTGGAGGCAGAAATTGGAGAGATGCAATGGCAAGTCTAGGAATGCTGACAGGCACCAGAAGCTAGAGAAGGTAGGGAGCAGGTTCTCCTCCAGAGCCTCTGGAGGTAAAGAGGCCCTGACAATACCTTGATTTTGGCCCAGTGATACTGAGTTTACATTCCCATCCTCCAGAACTTTGAGATGATAAATTGTTTTTGTATTAATTTCTTACAGCAGTCACAAGAAACTAATAGAGATTTTACACATCCAACCATAGAACTAATATTGGAATACTATTCCAATATTCTTTCACCGGATTCCTAAATTCTTGATTTCTTTGTTCTGTGGGGGCTGCTGGTGAGAATAGAACAATTAACACATCCTTTCAATGTTAACCATCACTTGCTGACATTTTTATAAAATCTCTTCCATTGTTAGCCCTACCCACTAACAAGTTGGAATTGACACATAGGTACAGTGAGTCAGTCTGATGTAAATGCCTTGTTCTTCCCTAAGTTCTTCTTAAATGTAGCACTACAGATGCTGTTATTTTAATGTTTCTTGTTTAATTTCACTCATTTAAATATTTTGAGTCTACTAATTATTAAAAATAGCTTGCAATATCTGTGAATATAATGAATACATTAGAAATGGATTTATCATTTCTTTTTGCTAGCAAATGTTAAGAACCTGTATGAGTAAGGTAATGTTTTAGGCAGTAGAAATTTAATGATAAACATGACACATTTCCTGACCTTATTAAATTCTTGTCGCGATCAAAAGAAATGTTATGAAATCACAAATAGTAAAAAGCTAGGTGTGGAAATACCATAAGGAGAGAATGCAGACAGGATTGACATTCAGATGTCTAGTTTGGATGACTAAAAGAAAAAAGTAGGACCATTCACTGACATGAGAACTGTGAAAAAAAAAGGCAAATTTGGGAAAAGTGATGAGTTTGTGTTATACATGGAACATTTACGTGGAAAAATGGATCTGGCTTTACAAATACAGATCTATGATGAAGTTATAGGTTTGGGAATTATCTGGACACTGGTAGTAATTAAGGTATTAGGACTGGAACTGATTGCACTCGGATATTGTGTTCAGGGAGAAGAGAGGCTTGAAGATGAAGTATAGGGCTCATAAAGCATATGGCATGTCAAAAGAACAACGAGTAAACCAATTTGATATTTAAAGAGATCTGATAGACATTAACTGAAAAAGTCTATGTAATGAGGATGGCCTTAAAAGCCAGACTTGAAGTTTAATTTTTTTTCATAAGTCATGAGTAATAGATGTGATTATGCTGCACTTCATAAGGCAAATCCAGGGTAGTGTGAAGATGGACACTGGAGAGAAAAGGCTGAGGGTGAGGAGTTTCATTGGAAAGTTAATGTGACAATCTGAGATAAGAGGTGAAGAAGTCCCAAATACTCTAAGTAAAACTGGTATCAAAGGCACCCCTTTGAGTGTTTATATCTGCATTCAAAGTCTTCAATTTTGTATTAAAAGGTAGAAAGACAGGAAAGTGACATGTCATGAGAAAAAATCTGGTGTATGGCATGACCCAGTTTATTTACTGAGAACTCTGTAGACGCAGGATCGGTGGGGTGTGCAGTGCCGTATCCTGGCAGTTGAAAGGAAAGTTGGTAATAACCATCACTATGGCATAGACAGCGGCCGCTCACTGAGTGTGTTGCTGAGGGCTGCACGAAGTGAATGGAAAGGGTTATCCTTTCATCCCCTTTGTGGAGATGCTGACAAATGAAGCACATTTAACTCAATAAACCACGAAGTCCAAGGGCAACAGTTTTATTTGGTGGTTTGCTTCCGAAGGTCACTGCCGAGCTGAAGTGAGTGGTGGCCGTGGCTCCTTTGATCTTGGAGTTCTAAATATCATTTTCAGAGTTAGTGAGGTCTCGGGAATATCCTAGTAAAGACACTCCAGGTAGTTCTGTAGGCAACTGGGAAGATTTCTAAAATATTTTTAAAATTATGAGGCAGTGTGAAACAGTGGAAATATACTCTTTGGAGTCAGACAGACCAGAGTTTGAGTGCCATTCCTATGATCTTGAGAAAATTATTTAATCTCCTAAAGCCCTAGGCAAAATGAGAATACTAATAGATTTTGTGGAAATTTAATAAAACAATATGAGGAAAACTCAGACTTAATAGATATACAATAAATGTTAGCTCTCTTTCATATTTGAGGTCACATTGAAATATTCATGAAGAACATACTGAATAGAAGACTTTAGAGAAAGAAATTAACTCAAGGAAAACTGAAGGAAATTTCTTAAGAATCAAAATATAAACATTTCTAGGGGGTTATTCTGTTTGCTTAGTTTGTTACAACTCTGGAGACATTTTCTTATCTTTACATGAATCTTCAAGGATTTCTAATCAGCAGGTTTTCTCCTAACTTCCATTCAGTTTTTAGTTGGATGATTCAGAGATGTAGGTATTTAGAATAACTAATAAAATCCCTGTCTAGGGTATACTGTAGGGTACTTTAACTTACTGAATATGCAAGGTAAACAACTCCTAATAATAGACAACAAATAAAATGTCTGCCTAATTAATTTATAAAAATGTTTAGGAGGCTCCATAAACATGTTTTCATGAATGCATGCAGCCTGCCAACTTTTCTGACTTTAAGAGTTGCTATAACAACCCTCAGTCCTCCCGGCAGCCTTGGCACTCTACATTCTGAGATATTTTTACTAAGAAATATCATTACCTTGTCTGGGCCCATTAGCTCAATCTTTTAAAGCATGGTGCTAATAAAGCCAAAGTAGGGGATTTAAAAGTATATGTTAGTGACTATATTCTATCCATGGGCCCTTTTCCAAGAAACTTGTTCATTCATTCAGTTCATTCATTCAAAAATATTTATTGAATGCCTGCCATATGCCAGACTGCTCTAGGTGTTAGGGATAAAACAGTAAAAGAACAACCAACCAACCAACCAAACAAACAAAAAACAATGAAAAGTGCCACTCTAGTGATACTTACAGTTCGGTGTGAGGGAAAGGGAGGATGACAGACACTAAACAAGCACAATAAATATACGTGTAGAGATCTACATAGAATCATGTGTACAATGAAGATAAAGAAAGCAGGGAGAGGGAAAAGTGCTCCTTTAGGCATCTTGATGTAGTGATATTGAGCAAAGATTTGGACAAACAGTAAGAAAAGTTGTAGAAAACTGTAGAAGACCATTTAAATATGAAGGATAGCAAGGAAACAGGCCTTGCATTGGGAGCATGCTTGGCTGGATCCAGACCAGTAAAGGGCCTGGGTCATTGCAGTGGAATGCTCAGGTGAAGAATGATAGGAGACAAAATCAGAGATGAAGAGAGAGAATCTGCTCACACAGGGGCTTGGATGCCACTGCAAAGATTTTAGATTCTATTCTGAGTGGGATGAGAAACTAATGTAGGATTATGAGCACAGGAGTAACATGATCTAATCTATGTTTTAGGAAAGATTACTTTGGCTCCTGTGTGAAGTGACTATAGGGGGTCAAGATGAGAGAGAGACCAATTAGAGAGGTGATGATGGCTTAGAGCAGGTGGCAGGTGGTGAGAAATCATTAGACTCCTAGTCATAGATATACTTTGGAGATAGAGCCAGTGAGAATTGCTGCTAGAATACACATGAAGTAGGATAAAAAGAGTGAATTCAAAGATGACTCCAAGTTTTTTTTCTTGAGCACTAGAAAAATGAAGATAATATATTTTTTTTCAAAGGAACACTAAAAAATAAAAGCAAGCACACAAGCATTGTGTCTGTGTGTGGGGGGAGGGGCAGATAGGATAGACCTTAGAGTGGTGTTCTAGGCATGTTAACTAAGATTTCTGTGAGACATCTAGTAATATGTCAAATAGACAGTCGGATATAAAAAATGTAATTCCTTTACAAATTCCAGAGTTCAGAGGAGAGGTCTGGGCTGAAAGTATAATTTTGACAGTCATCAGTGTGTAGATAAAATATAGGGCCCTGGGGCTGAATGAGATCACCGAAGGAGTGAACATAGATAGAGAAAAGACAAAGCCTTAGGCCACTCTAGTGGTTGAAGTAGGAAAGATGTGGGGGTTCCAGCAAGGGAGAACGAGGAGAAATGGCCAGCTAAGTAGAAGAAGCAAGAGATATTGACTTATTAGAAGAAAATTATTTCAAGATGAAGGAACTTATTGACTGAGTCAATCCTTCTGACAGGCCAAATAAAATGAGGACAATTAGATTTAGCAATGAGGAAGTCACAGGTGGCTATTTTAGAGCAGTTCTGGTAGCATCATAAGAAGAAACATCCCTTGTTCAAGAGAGAACAGAAGGGAAGATAGTGATTACTGACATCTTTTGAGGGATTTTGCTAAAAAGGAAGCTGAATAATGGGGCAGAAACTCAGGCAAGACAAGGTAAAGAGAGTTTTTAAATTCAAGTTAGGCTCTATTATGACACATTTGTATGCTGATGGGGACAATCAACCGAGAGAGTAAAACCAGTGATGTGGGACAGAAGGAATAGTGAAGCCTTTGGGTAGGCAAGAGAGGTCACGTCATTTCGATGTGATAGGTTTCATTCATTAATTCAAAAAAATTAAGTGTGCATCTATCATGCACCAGGTATACGACTAAGTATTGGGACAGAGACATGAATAAAA